>NW_027673119.1:0-63000 GCF_964194105.1 Spermophilus citellus | reverse complement strand
AATTTGGGGAACCAAGTGGGCTTAGAGTACTGATCATTACCTGAAAGAGCCATCCAGTTTGGGTGAAAAAATAGTTGCTGAGATTTCTGGAGACTCGCAATTTTTGGAAGCTTGGCAACCCCTTTCAATGAAAGTGTTTCTCCCCAGTCACTGCTTAGGGCTACATCAAGAGGAAATAGAACATAGAGATAGAACGTGAAACTGCTTTATTGTGTCAAGTTTCAAGAAGCTAGCACAAACCGTGTTTGATTTAGAGTTCCAAATACATCTATCAGTATAGGAGAACACAGAGTGAAACGCCAAAATTCAAACTGTTACTGGAAACGAACGCTTCAACAGAGAAGAACGAAATTTGGGGAACCAAGTGGGCTTAGTGTACTGATCATTACCTGAAAGTGTCATCCAGTTTGGGTGAAAAAATAGTTGCTGAGATTTCTGGAGACTCGTAATTTTTGGAAGCTTGGCAACACCTTTCAATGAAAGTGTTTCTCCCCATTCCCTGCTTAGGGCTACATCAATAGGAAACAGAACATAGAGATAGAACGTGAAACTGCTTTATTGTGTAAAGTTTCAAGAAGCTAGCACAAACCGTGTTTGATTTAGAGTTCCAAATACATCTATCAGTATAGGAGAACACAGAGTGAAACGCCAAAATTCAAACTGTTACTGGAAACGAACGCTTCAACAGAGAAGAACAAAATATGGGGAACCAAGTGGGCTTAGTGTACTGATCATTACCTGAAAGTGTCATCCAGTTTGGGTGAAAAAATAGTTGCTGAGATTTCTGGAGACTCGTAATTTTTGGAAGCTTGGCAACACCTTTCAATGAAAGTGTTTCTCCCCAGTCACTGCTTAGGGCTACATCAAGAGGAAACAGAACATAGAGATAGAACGTGAAACTGCTTTATTGTGTCAAGTTTCAAGAAGCTAGCACAAACCGTGTTTGATTTAGAGTTCCAAATACATCTATTAGTATAGGAGAAAACAGAGTGAAACGCCAAAATTCAAACTGTTACTGGAAACGAACGCTTCAACATAGAAGAACGAAATTTGGGGAACCAATTGGGCTTAGTGTGCTGATCATTACCTGAAAGTGTCATCCCGTTTGGGTGAAAAAATCGTTGCTGAGATTTCTGGATACTCGCAATTTTTGGAAGCTTGGCAACCCCTTTCAATGAAAGTGTTTCTCCGCAGTCACTGCTTAGGGCTACATCAAGAGGAAACAGAACATAGAGATAGAACGTGAAACTGCTTTAGTGTGTCAAGTTTCAAGAAGCTAGCACAAACCGTGTTTGATTTAGAGTTCCAAATACATCTATCAGTATAGGAGAAAACAGAGTGAAACGCCAAATTCAAACTGTTACTGGAAACGAACGCTTCAACATAGAAGAATGCAATTTGGGGAAACAAGTGGGCTTAGTGTACTGATCATTACCTGAAAGAGTCATCCAGTTTGGGTGAACAAATAGTTGCTGAGATTTCTGGAGACTCGCAATTTTTGGAAGCTTGGCAACCCCTTTCAATGAAAGTGTTTCTCCCCAGTCACTGCTTAGGGCTACATCAAGAGGAAACAGAACATAGAGATAGAACGTAAAACTGCTTTATTGTGTCAAGTTTCAAGAAGCTAGCACAAACCGTGTTTGATTTAGAGTTCCGAATACAGCTATCAGTATAGGAGAACACAGAGTGAAACGCCAAAATTCAAACTGTTACTGGAAACGAACTCTTCAATATAGAAGAACGAAATTTGGGGAACCAAGTGGGCTTAGTGTACTGATCATTACCTGAAAGTATCATCCACTTTGGGTGAAAAAATATTTGCTGGGATTTCTGGAGACTCGTAATTTTTGGAAGCTTGGCAACCCCTTTCAATGAAAGTGTTTCTCCCCAGTCACTGCTTAGGGTTACATCAAGAGGAAACAGAACATAGAGATAGAACGTGAAACTGATTCATTGTGTCAAGTTTCAAGAAGCTAGCACAAACCGTGTTTGATTTAGCGTTCCAAATACATCTATCAGAATAGGAGAAAACAGAGTGAAACGCCAAAATTCAAACTGTTACTGGAAACGAACGCTTCAACATAGAAGAACGAAATTTGGGGAACCAAGTGGGCTTAGTGTACTGATCATTACCTGAAAGTATCATCCAGTTTGGGTTAAAAAATAGTTGCTGAGATTTCTGGAGACTCGTAATTTTTGGAAGCTTGGCAACCCCTTTCAATGAAAGTGTTTCTCCCCAGTCACTGCTTAGGGCTACGTCAAGAGGAAACAGAACATAGAGATAGAACGTGAAACTGCTTTAGTGTGTCAAGTTTCAAGAAGCTAGCACAAACCGTGTTTGATTTAGAGTTCCAAATACATCTATCAGTACAGGAGAAAACAGAGTGAAACGCCAATATTCAAACTGTTACTGGAAACGAACGCTTCAACATAGAAGAACGAAATTTGGGGAACCAAGTGGGCTTAGTGTACTGATCATTACCTGAAAGTATCATCCAGTTTGGGTGAAAAAATAGTTGCTGAGATTTCTGGAGACTCGTAATTTTTGGAAGCTTGGCAACCCCTTTCAATGAAAGTGTTTCTCCCCAGTCACTGCTTAGGGCTACATCAAGAGGAAACAGAACATAGAGATAGAACGTGAAACTGCTTTATTGTGTCAAGTTTCAAGAAGCTAGCACAAACCGTGTTTGATTTAGAGTTCCAAATACATCTATCAGTATAGGAGAAAACAGAGTGAAACGCCAAAATTCAAACTGTTACTGGAAACGAACGCTTCAAAATAGAAGAACGAAATTTGGGGAACCAAGTGGGCTTAGAATACTGATCATTACCTGAAAGTATCATCCAGTTTGGGTGAAAAAATAGTTGCTGAGATTTCTGGAGACTCATAATATTTGGAAGCTTGGCAACCCCTTTCAATGAAAGTGTTTCTCCCCAGTCACTGCTTAGGGCTACATCAAGAGGAAACAGAACATAGAGATAGAACGTGAAACTGCTTTATTATGTCAAGTTTCAAGAAGCTAGCACAAACCGTGTTTGATTTAGAGTTCCAAATACATCTACCAATATAGGAGAAAACAGAGTGAAACACCAAAATTGAAACTGTTACTGGAAACGAACGCTTCAACATAGAAGAACAAAATTTGGGGAACCAAGTGGGCTTAGTGTACTGATCATTACCTGAAAGTGTCATCCAGTTTGGGTGAAAAAATAGTTGCTGAAATTTCTGGAGACTCGCAATTTTTGGAAGCTTGGCAACCCCTTTCAATGAAAGAGTTTCTCCCCAGTCACTGCTTAGGGCTACATCAAGAGGAAACAGAACATAGAGGTAGAACGTGAAACTGCTTTATTGTGTCAAGTTTCAAGAAGCTAGCACAAACCGTGTTTGATTTAGAGTTCCAAATACATCTATCAGTATAGGAGAAAACAGAGTGAAACGCCAAAATTCAAACTGTTACTGGAAACGAACGCTTCAACATAGAAGAACGAAATTTGGGGAACCAAGTTGCCTTTGTGTTCTGATCATTAACTGAAAGTGTCATCCAGTTTGGGTGGAAAAATAGTTGCTGAGATTTCTGGAGACTCGTAATTTTTGAAAGCTTGGCAACCCCTTTCAATGAAAGTGTTTCACCCCAGTCACTGCTTAGGGCTACATCAAGAGGAAACAGAACATAGAGATAGAACGTGAAACTGCTTTATTGTGTCAAGTTTCAAGAAGCTAGCACAAACCGTGTTTGATTTAGAGTTCCAAATACATCTATCAGTATAGGAGAAAACAGAGTGAAACGCCAAAATTCAAACTGTTACTGGAAACGAACGCTTCAACAGAGAAGAACGAAATTTGGGGAACCAAGTGGGCTTAGTGTACTGATCATTACCTGAAAGTGTCATCCAGTTTGGGTGAAAAAATAGTTGCTGAGATTTCTGGAGACTCGTAATTTTTGGAAGCTTGGCAACACCTTTCAATGAAAGTGTTTCTCCCCAGTCACTGCTTAGGGCTACATCAATAGGAAACAGAACATAGAGATAGAACGTGAAACTGCTTTATTGTGTAAAGTTTCAAGAAGCTAGCACAAACCGTGTTTGATTTAGAGTTCCAAATACATCTATCAGTATAGGAGAAAACAGAGTGAAACGTCAAAATTCAAACTGTTACTAGAAACGAACGCTTCAACATAGAAGAACGAAATTTGGGGAACCAAGTGGGCTTAGTGTACTGATCATTACCTGAAAGTATCATCCAGTTTGGGTGAAAAAATAGTTGCTGAGATTTCTGGAGACTCGTAATTTTTGGAAGCTTGGCAACCCCTTTTAATGAAAGTGTTTCTCCCCAGTCACTGCTTAGGGGTACATCAAGAGGAAACAGAACATAGAGATAGAACATGAATCTGCTTTATTGTGTCAAGTTTCAAGAAGCTAGCACAAACTATGTTAGCTTTAGAGTTCCAAATACATCTATCAGTATAGGAGAAAACAGAGTGAAACGCCAAAATTCAAACTGTTACTGGAAACGAACGCTTCAACATAGAAGAACAAAATTTGGGGAACCAAGTGGGCTTAGTGTACTGATCATTACCTGAAAGTGTCATCCAGTTTGGGTGAAAAAATCGTTGCTGAGATTTCTGGAGACTCGCAATTTTTGGAAGCTTGGCAACCCCTTTCAATGAAAGTGTTTCTCCCCAGTCACTGCTTAGGGCTACATCAAGAGGAAACAGAACATAGAGATAGAACGTGAAACTGCTTTAGTGTGTCAAGTTTCAAGAAGCTAGCACAAACCGTGTTTGATTTGGAGTTCCAAATACATCTATCAGTATAGGAGAAAACAGAGTGAAACGCCAAAATTCAAACTGTTACTGGAAACGAACGCTTCAACATAGAAGAACGAAATTTGGGGAACCAAGTGGGCTTCGTGTACTGATCATTACCTGAAAGTATCATCCAGTTTGGGTGAAAAAATAGTTGCTGAGATTTCTGGAGACTCGTAATTTTTGGAAGCTTGGCAACACCTTTCAATGAAAGTGTTTCTCCCCAGTCACTGCTTAGGGCTACATCAATAGGAAACAGAACATAGAGATAGAACGTGAAACTGCTTTATTGTGTCAAGTTTCCAGAAGCTAGCACAAACCGTGTTTGATTTAGAGTTCCAAATACATCTACCAATATAGGAGAAAACAGAGTGAAACACCAAAATTCAAACTGTTACTGGAAACGAACGCTTCAACATAGAAGAACGAAATTTGGGGAACCAAGTGGGCTTAGTGTACTGATCATTACCTGAAAGTGTCATCCAGTTTGGGTGAAAAAATAGTTGCTGAGATTTCTGGAGACTCGTAATTTTTGGAAGCTTGGCAACACCTTTCAATGAAAGTGTTTCTCCCCAGTCACTGCTTAGGGCTACATCAAGAGGAAATAGAACATAGAGATAGAACGTGAAACTGCTTTATTGTGTCAAGTTTCAAGAAGGTAGCACAAACCGTGTTTGATTTAGAGTTCCAAATACATGTATCACTATAGGAGAAAACAGAGTGAAACGCCAAAATTCAAACTGTTACTGGAAACGAACGCTTCAACATAGAAGAACGAAATTTGGGGAACCAAGTGGGCTTAGTGTACTGATCATTACCTGAAAGTGTCATCCAGTTTGGGTGAAAAAATAGTTGCTGAGATTTCTGGAGACTCGCAAATTTTTCGAAGCTTGGCAACCCCTTTCAATGAAAGTGTTTCTCCCCAGTCACTGCTTAGGGCTACATCAAGAGGAAACAGAACGTAGAGATAGAACGTGAAACTGCTTTAGTGTGTCAAGTTTTAAGAAGCTAGCACAAACCGTGTTTGATTTAGAGTTCCAAATACATCTATCAGTATAGGAGAACACAGAGTGAAACGCCAAAATTCAAACTGTTACTGGAAATGAACGCTTCAACATAGAAGAACTTAATTTGGGGAACCAAGTGGGCTTAGTGTACAGATCATTACCTGAAAGTGTCATCCAGTTTGGGTGAAAAAATAGTTGCTGAGATTTCTGGAGACTCGTAATTTTTGGAAGCTTGGCAACACCTTTCAATGAAAGTGTTTCTCCCCAGTCACTGCTTAGGGCTACATCAAGAGGAAACAGAACATAGAGATAGAACGTGAAACTGCTTTAGTGTGTCAAGTTTCAAGAAGCTAGCACAAACCGTGTTTGATTTAGAGTTCCAAATACATCTATCAGTATAGGAGAACACAGAGTGAAACGCCAAAATTCAAACTGTTACTGGAAACGAACGCTTCAACAGAGAAGAACGAAATATGGGAAACCAAGTGGGCTTAGTGTACTGATCATTACCTGAAAGTGTCATCCAGTTTGGGTGAAAAAATAGTTGCTGAGATTTCTGGAGACTCGTAATTTTTGGAAGCTTGGCAACACCTTTCAATGAAAGTGTTTCTCCCCAGTCACTGCTTAGGGCTACATCAAGAGGAAACAGAACATAGAGATAGAACGTGAAACTGCTTTATTGTGTCAAGTTTCAAGAAGCTAGCACAAACCGTGTTTGATTTAGAGTTCCAAATACATCTATTAGTATAGGAGAAAACAGAGTGAAACGCCAAAATTCAAACTGTTACTGGAAACGAACGCTTCAACATAGAAGAACGAAATTTGGGGAACCAATTGGGCTTAGTGTGCTGATCATTACCTGAAAGTGTCATCCAGTTTGGGTGAAAAAATAGTTGCTGAGATTTCTGGAGACTCATAATTTTTGGAAACTTGGCAACCCCTTTCAATGAAAGTGTTTCTCCCCAGTCACTGCTGAGGGTTACATCAAGAGGAAACAGAACATAGAGATAGAACGTGAAACTGCTTTATTGTGTCAAGTTTCAAGAAGCTAGCACAAACCGTGTTTGTTTTAGAGTTCCAAATACATCTATCAGTATAGGAGAAAACAGAGTGAAACGCCAAAATTCAAACTGTTACTGAAAACGAACGCTTCAACATAGAAGAACGAAATTTGGGGAACCAAGTGGGCTTAGTGTGCTGATCATTACCTGAAAGTGTCATCCAGTTTGGGTGAAAAAATAGTTGCTGAGATTTCTGGAGACTCGCAATTTTTGGAAGATTGGCAACCCCTTTGAATGAAAGTGTTTCTCCCCAGTCACTGCTTAGGGCTACATCAAGAGGAAAAAGAACATAGAGATAGAACGTGAAACTGCTTTATTGTGTCAAGTTTCAAGAAGCGAGCACAAACCGTGTTTGATTTAGCGTTCCAAATACATCTATCAGTATAGGAGAACACAGAGTGAAACGCCAAAATTCAAACTGTTACTGGAAACGAACGCTTCAATATAGAAGAACGAAATTTGGGGAACCAAGTGGGCTTAGTGTACTGATCATTACCTGAAAGTATCATCCAGTTTGGGTGAAAAAATATTTGCTGGGATTTCTGGAGACTCGTAATTTTTGGAAGCTTGGCAACCCCTTTCAATGAAAGTGTTTCTCCCCAGTCACTGCTTAGGGTTACATCAAGAGGAAACAGAACATAGAGATAGAACGTAAAACTGATTTATTGTGTCAAGTTTCAAGAAGCTAGCACAAACCGTGTTTGATTTAGCGTTCCAAATACATCTATCAGTATAGGAGAAAACAGAGTGAAACGCCAAAATTCAAACTGTTACTGGAAACGAACGCTTCAACATAGAAGAACGAAATTTGGGGAACCAAGTGGGCTTAGTGTACTGATCATTACCTGAAAGTATCATTCAGTTTGGGTTAAAAAATAGTTGCTGAGATTTCTGGAGACTCGTAATTTTTGGAAGCTTGGCAACCCCTTTCAATGAAAGTGTTTCTCCCCAGTCACTGCTTAGGGCTACATCAAGAGGAAACAGAACATAGAGATAGAACGTGAAACTGCTTTATTGTGTCAAGTTTCAAGAAGCTAGCACAAACCGTGTTTGATTTAGAGTTCCAAATACATCTATCAGAATAGGAGAAAACAGAGTGAAACGCCAATATTCAAACTGTTACTGGAAACGAACGCTTCAACATAGAAGAACGAAATTTGGGGAACCAAGTGGGCTTAGTGTACTGATCATTACCTGAAAGTATCATCCAGTTTGGGTGAAAAAATAGTTGCTGAGATTTCTGGAGACTCGTAATTTTTGGAAGCTTGGCAACTCCTTTCAATGAAAGTGTTTCTCCCCAGTCACTGCTTAGGGCTACATCAAGAGGAAACAGAACATAGAGATAGAACGTGAAACTGCTTTATTGTGTCAAGTTTCAAGAAGCTAGCACAAACCGTGTTTGATTTAGAGTTCCAAATACATCTATCAGTATAGGAGAAAACAGAGTGAAACGCCAAAATTCAAACTGTTACTGGAAACGAACGCTTCAACATAGAAGAACGAAATTTGGGGAACCAAGTTGCCTTAGTGTTCTGATCATTAACTGAAAGTGTCATCCAGTTTGGGTGGAAAAATAGTTGCTGAGATTTCTGGAGACTCGTAATTTTTGAAAGCTTGGCAACCCCTTTCAATGAAAGTGTTTCTTCCCAGTCACTGCTTAGGGCTACATCAAGAGGAAACAGAACATAGAGATAGAACGTGAAACTGCTTTATTGTGTCAAGTTTCAAGAAGCTACCACAAACCGTGTTTGATTTAGAGATCCAAATACATCTATCAGTATAGGAGAAAACAGAGTGAAACGCCAAATTTCAAACTGTTACTGGAAACGAACGCTTCAACATAGAAGAACGAAATTTGGGGAACCAAGTGGGCTTAGTGTACTGATCATTACCTGAAAGTATCATCCAGTTTGGGTGAAAAAATAGTTGCTGAGATTTCTGGAGACTCGTAATTTTTGGAAGCTTGGCAACCCCTTTCAATGAAAGTGTTTCTCCCCAGTCACTGCTTAGGGGTACATCAAGAGGAAACAGAACATAGAGATAGAACATGAATCTGCTTTATTGTGTCAAGTTTCAAGAAGCTAGCACAAACTATGTTAGCTTTAGAGTTCCAAATACATCTATCAGTATAGGAGAAAACAGAGTGTAACGCCAAAATTCAAACTGTTACTGGAAACGAACGCTTCAACATAGAAGAACAAAATTTGGGGAACCAAGTGGGCTTAGTGTACTGATCATTACCTGAAAGTGTCATCCAGTTTGGGTGAAAAAATCGTTTCTGAGATTTCTGGAGACTCACAATTTTTGGAAGCTTGGCAACCCCTTTCAATGAAAGTGTTTCTCCCCAGTCACTGCTTAGGGCTACATCAAGAGGAAACAGAACATAGAGATAGAACGTGAAACTGCTTTATTGTGTCAAGTTTCAAGAAGCTAGCACAAACCGTGTTTGATTTAGAGTTCCAAATACATCTATCAGTATAGGAGAACACAGAGTGAAACGCCAAAAATCAAACTGTTACTGGAAACGAACGCTTCAACATAGAAGAACGAAATTTGGGGAACCAAGTGGGCTTAGTGTACTGATCATTACCTGAAAGTATCATCCAGTTTGGGTGAAAAAATAGTTGCTGAGATTTCTGGAGACTCGTAATTTTTGGAAGCTTGGCAACCCCTTTCAATGAAAGTGTTTCTCCCCAGTCACTGCTTAGGGCTACATCAAGAGGAAACAGAACATAGAGATAGAACGTGAAACTGCTTTATTGTGTCAAGTTTCAAGAAGCTAGCACAAACCGTGTTTGATTTAGAGTTCCAAATACATCTATCAGTATAGGAGAAAACAGAGTGAAACGCCAAAATTCAAACTGTTACTGGAAACGAACGCTTCATCATAGAAGAACGAAATTTGGGGAACCAAGTGGGCTTAGTGTACTGATCATTACCTGAAAGTATCATCCAGTTTGGGTGGAAAAATAGTTGCTGAGATTTCTGGAGACTCGTAATTTTTAGAAGCTTGGCAACCCCTTTCAATGAAAGTGTTTCTCCCCTGTCACTGCTTAGGGCTACATCAAGAGGAAATAGAACATAGAGATAGAACGTGAAACTGCTTTATTGTGTCGAGTTTCAAGAAGCTAGCACAAACCGTGTTTGATTTAGAGTTCCAAATACATCTATCAGTATAGGAGAAAACAGAGTGAAACGCCAAAATTGAAACTGTTACTGGAAACGAACGCTTCAACATAGAAGAACGAAATTTGGTGAACCAAGTGGGCTTAGTATACTGATCATTACCTAAAAGTATCATCCTGTTTGGGTGAAAAAATCGTTGCTGAGATTTCTGGAGACTCGTAATTTTTGGAAGCTTGGCAACCCGTTTCAATGAAAGTGTTTCTCCCCATTCACTGCTGAGGGTTACATTAAGAGGAAACAGAACATAGAGATAGAACCTGAAACTGCTTTATTGTGTTAAGTTTCAAGAAGCTAGCACAAACCGTGTTTGATTTAGAGTTCCAAATACATCTACCAATATAGGAGAAAACACAGTGAAACACCAAAATTCAAACTGTTACTGGAAACGAACGCTTCAACATAGAAGAACGAAATTTGGGGAACCAAGTGGGCTTAGTGTACTGATCATTACCTGAAAGTATCATCCAGTTTGGGTGAAAAAATAGTTGCTGAGATTTCTGGAGACTCGTAATTTTTGGAAGCTTGGCAACCCCTTTCAATGAAAGTGTTTCACCCCAGTCACTGCTTAGGGCTACATCAAGAGGAAACAGAACATAGAGATAGAACGTGAAACTGCTTTATTGTGTCAAGTTTCAAGAAGCTAGCACAAACCGTGTTTGATTTAGAGTTCCAAATACATCTATCAGTATAGGAGAAAACAGAGTGAAACGCCAAAATTCAAACTGTTACTGGAAACGAACGCTTCAACAGAGAAGAACGAAATTTGGGGAACCAAGTGGGCTTAGTGTACTGATCATTACCTGAAAGTGTCATCCAGTTTGGGTGAAAAAATAGTTGCTGAGATTTCTGGAGACTCGTAATTTTTGGAAGCTTGGCAACACCTTTCAATGAAAGTGTTTCTCCCCAGTCACTGCTTAGGGCTACATCAATAGGAAACATAACATAGAGATAGAACGTGAAACTGCTTTATTGTGTAAAGTTTCAAGAAGCTAGCACAAACCGTGTTTGATTTAGAGTTCCAAATACATCTATCAGTATAGGAGAAAACAGAGTGAAACGTCAAAATTCAAACTGTTACTAGAAACGAACGCTTCAACATAGAAGAACGAAATTTGGGGAACCAAGTGGGCTTAGTGTACTGATCATTACCTGAAAGTATCATCCAGTTTGGGTGAAAAAATAGTTGCTGAGATTTCTGGAGACTCGTAATTTTTGGAAGCTTGGCAACCCCTTTCAATGAAAGTGTTTCTCCCCAGTCACTGCTTAGGGGTACATCAAGAGGAAACAGAACATAGAGATAGAACATGAATCTGCTTTATTGTGTCAAGTTTCAAGAAGCTAACACAAACTATGTTAGCTTTAGTGTTCCAAATACATCTATCAGTATAGGAGAAAACAGAGTGAAACGCCAAAATTCAAACTGTTACTGGAAACGAACGCTTCAACATAGAAGAACAAAATTTGGGGAACCAAGTGGGCTTAGTGTACTGATCATTACCTGAAAGTGTCATCCAGTTTGGGTGAAAAAATCGTTGCTGAGATTTCTGGAGACTCGCAATTTTTGGAAGCTTGGCAACCCCTTTCAATGAAAGTGTTTCTCCCCAGTCACTGCTTAGGGCTACATCAAGAGGAAACAGAACATAGAGATAGAACGTGAAACTGCTTTAGTTTGTCAAGTTTCAAGAAGCTAGCACAAACCGTGTTTGATTTAGAGTTCCAAATACATCTATCAGTATAGGAGAAAACAGAGTGAAACGCCAAAATTCAAACTGTTACTGGAAACGAACGCTTCAACATAGAAGAACGAAATTTGGGGAACCAAGTGGGCTTCGTGTACTGATCATTACCTGAAAGTATCATCCAGTTTGGGTGAAATATTAGTTGCTGAGATTTCTGGAGACTCGTAATTTTTGGAAGCTTGGCAACCCCTTTCAATGAAAGTGTTTCTCCCCAGTCACTGCTTAGGGCTACATCAAGAGGAAACAGAACATAGAGATAGAACGTGAAACTGCTTTAGTTTGTCAAGTTTCAAGAAGCTAGCACAAACCGTGTTTGATTTAGAGTTCCAAATACATCTATCAGTATAGGAGAAAACAGAGTGAAACGCCAAAATTCAAACTGTTACTGGAAACGAACGCTTCAACATAGAAGAACGAAATTTGGTGAACCAAGTGGGCTTAGTATACTGATCATTACCTAAAAGTATCATCCTGTTTGGGTGAAAAAATCGTTGCTGAGATTTCTGGAGACTCGTAATTTTTGGAAGCTTGGCAACCCGTTTCAATGAAAGTGTTTCTCCCCATTCACTGCTGAGGGTTACATTAAGAGGAAACAGAACATAGAGATAGAACCTGAAACTGCTTTATTGTGTTAAGTTTCAAGAAGCTAGCACAAACCGTGTTTGATTTAGAGTTCCAAATACATCTACCAATATAGGAGAAAACACAGTGAAACACCAAAATTCAAACTGTTACTGGAAACGAACGCTTCAAAATAGAAGAACGAAATTTGGGGAACCAAGTGGGCTTAGTGTACTGATCATTACCTGAAAGTATCATCCAGTTTGGGTGAAAAAATAGTTGCTGAGATTTCTGGAGACTCGTAATTTTTGGAAGCTTGGCAACCCCTTTCAATGAAAGTGTTTCACCCCAGTCACTGCTTAGGGCTACATCAAGAGGAAACAGAACATAGAGATAGAACGTGAAACTGCTTTATTGTGTCAAGTTTCAAGAAGCTAGCACAAACCGTGTTTGATTTAGAGTTCCAAATACATCTATCAGTATAGGAGAAAACAGAGTGAAACGCCAAAATTCAAACTGTTACTGGAAACGAAAGCTTCAACAGAGAAGAAAGAAATTTGGGGAACCAAGTGGGCTTAGTGTACTGATCATTACCTGAAAGTGTCATCCAGTTTGGGTGAAAAAATAGTTGCTGAGATTTCTGGAGACTCGTAATTTTTGGAAGCTTGGCAACACCTTTCAATGAAAGTGTTTCTCCCCAGTCACTGCTTAGGGCTACATCAATAGGAAACATAACATAGAGATAGAACGTGAAACTGCTTTATTGTGTCAAGTTTCAAGAAGCTAGCACAAACCGTGTTTGATTTAGAGTTCCAAATACATCTATCAGTATAGGAGAAAACAGAGTGAAACGCCAAAATTCAAACTGTTACTGGAAACGAACGCTTCAACATAGAAGAACGAAATTTGGGGAACCAAGTGGGCTTAGTGTACTGATCATTACCTGAAAGTGTCATCCAGTTTGGGTGAAAAAATAGTTGCTGAGATTTCTGGAGACTCGCAATTTTTGGAAGCTTGGCAACCCCTTTCAATGAAAGTGTTTCTCCCCAGTCACTGCTTAGGGCTACATCAAGAGGAAACAGAACATAGAGATAGAACGTGAAACTGCTTTAGTGTGTCAAGTTTCAAGAAGCTAGCACAAACCGTGTTTGATTTAGAGTTCCAAATACATCTATCAGTATAGGAGAAAACAGAGTGAAACGCCAAAATTCAAACTGTTACTGGAAACGAACGCTTCAACATAGAAGAACAAAATTTGGGGAACCAACTGGGCTTAGAGTACTGATCATTACCTGAAAGAGCCATCCAGTTTGGGTGAAAAAATAGTTGCTGAGATTTCTGGAGACTCGCAATTTTTGGAAGCTTGGCAACCCCTTTCAATGAAAGTGTTTCTCCCCAGTCACTGCTTAGGGCTACATCAAGAGGAAATAGAACATAGAGATAGAACGTGAAACTGCTTTATTGTGTCAAGTTTCAAGAAGCTAGCACAAACCGTGTTTGATTTAGAGTTCCAAATACATCTATCAGTATAGGAGAACACAGAGTGAAACGCCAAAATTCAAACTGTTACTGGAAACGAACGCTTCAACATAGAAGAACGAAATTTGGGGAACCAAGTGGGCTTAGTGTACTGATCATTACCTGAAAGTGTCATCCAGTTTGGGTGAAAAAATAGTTGCTGAGATTTCTGGAGACTCGCAATTTTTGGAAGCTTGGCAACCCCTTTCAATGAAAGTGTTTCTCCCCAGTCACTGCTTAGGGCTACATCAAGAGGAAACAGAACATAGAGATAGAACGTGAAACTGCTTTATTGTGTCAAGTTTCAAGAAGCTAGCACAAACCGTGTTTGATTTAGAGTTCCAAATACATCTATCAGTATAGGAGAAAACAGAGTGAAACGCCAAAATTCAAACTGTTACTGGAAACGAACGCTTCAACATAGAAGAACGAAATTTGGGGAACCAAGTGGGTTTAGTGTACTGATCATTACCTGAAAGTGTCATCCAGTTTGGGTGAAAAAATAGTTGCTGAGATTTCTGGAGACTCGCAATTTTTGGAAGCTTGGCAACCCCTTTCAATGAAAGTGTTTCTCCCCAGTCACTGCTTAGGGCTACATCAAGAGGAAACAGAACATAGAGATAGAACATGAAACTGCTTTAGTGTGTCAAGTTTCAAGAAGCTAGCACAAACCGTGTTTGATTTAGAGTTCCAAATACATCTATCAGTATAGGAGAAAACAGAGTGAAACGCCAAAATTCAAACTGTTACTGGAAACGAACGCTTCAACATTTAAGAACGAAATTTGGGGAACCAAGTGGGCTTAGAGTACTGATCATTACCTGAAAGAGCCATCCAGTTTGGGTGAAAAAATAGTTGCTGAGATTTCTGGAGACTCGCAATTTTTGGAAGCTTGGCAACCCCTTTCAATGAAAGTGTTTCTCCCCAGTCACTGCTTAGGGCTACATCAAGAGGAAATAGAACATAGAGATAGAACGTGAAACTGCTTTATTGTGTCAAGTTTCAAGAAGCTAGCACAAACCGTGTTTGATTTAGAGTTCCAAATACATCTATCAGTATAGGAGAACACAGAGTGAAACGCCAAAATTCAAACTGTTACTGGAAACGAACGCTTCAACATAGAAGAACGAAATTTGGGGAACCAAGTGGGCTTAGTTTACTGATCATTACCTGAAAGTGTCATCCAGTTTGGGTGAAAAAATAGTTGCTGAGATTTCTGGAGACTCGCAATTTTTGGAAGCTTGGCAACCCCTTTCAATGAAAGTGTTTCTCCCCAGTCACTGCTTAGGGCTACATCAAGAGGAAACAGAACATAGAGATAGAACGTGAAACTGCTTTATTGTGTCAAGTTTCAAGAAGCTAGCACAAACCGTGTTTGATTTAGAGTTCCAAATACATCTATCAGTATAGGAGAAAACAGAGTGAAACGCCAAAATTCAAACTGTTACTGGAAACGAACGCTTCAACATAGAAGAACGAAATTTGGGGAACCAAGTGGGTTTAGTGTACTGATCATTACCTGAAAGTGTCATCCAGTTTGGGTGAAAAAATAGTTGCTGAGATTTCTGGAGACTCGCAATTTTTGGAAGCTTGGCAACCCCTTTCAATGAAAGTGTTTCTCCCCAGTCACTGCTTAGGGCTACATCAAGAGGAAACAGAACATAGAGATAGAACATGAAACTGCTTTAGTGTGTCAAGTTTCAAGAAGCTAGCACAAACCGTGTTTGATTTAGAGTTCCAAATACATCTATCAGTATAGGAGAAAACAGAGTGAAACGCCAAAATTCAAACTGTTACTGGAAACGAACGCTTCAACATAGAAGAACGAAATTTGGGGAACCAAGTGGGCTTAGAGTACTGATCATTACCTGAAAGAGCCATCCAGTTTGGGTGAAAAAATAGTTGCTGAGATTTCTGGAGACTCGCAATTTTTGGAAGCTTGGCAACCCCTTTCAATGAAAGTGTTTCTCCCCAGTCACTGCTTAGGGCTACATCAAGAGGAAATAGAACATAGAGATAGAACGTGAAACTGCTTTATTGTGTCAAGTTTCAAGAAGCTAGCACAAACCGTGTTTGATTTAGAGTTCCAAATACATCTATCAGTATAGGAGAACACAGAGTGAAACGCCAAAATTCAAACTGTTACTGGAAACGAACGCTTCAACATAGAAGAACGAAATTTGGGGAACCAAGTGGGCTTAGTGTACTGATCATTACCTGAAAGTATCATCCAGTTTGGGTGAAAAAATAGTTGCTGTGATTTCTGGAGACTCGTAATTTTTGGAAGCTTGGCAACCCCTTTCAATGAAAGTGTTTCTCCCCAGTCACTGCTTAGGGCTACATCAAGAGGAAACAGAACATAGAGATAGAACGTGAAACTGCTTTATTGTGTCAAGTTTCAAGAAGCTAGCACAAACCGTGTTTGATTTAGAGTTCCAAATACATCTATCAGTATAGGAGAAAACAGAGTGAAACGCCAAAATTCAAACTGTTACTGGAAACGAACGCTTCAACATAGAAGAACGAAATTTGGGGAACCAAGTGGGCTTAGTGTACTGATCATTACCTGAAAGTGTCATCCAGTTTGGGTGAAAAAATAGTTGCTGAGATTTCTGGAGACTCGCAATTTTTGGAAGCTTGGCAACCCCTTTCAATGAAAGTGTTTCTCCCCAGTCACTGCTTAGGGCTACATCAAGAGGAAACAGAACATAGAGATAGAACGTGAAACTGCTTTAGTGTGTCAAGTTTCAAGAAGCTAGCACAAACCGTGTTTGATTTAGAGTTCCAAATACATCTATCAGTATAGGAGAAAACAGAGTGAAACGCCAAAATTCAAACTGTTACTGGAAACGAACGCTTCAACATAGAAGAACAAAATTTGGGGAACCAACTGGGCTTAGAGTACTGATCATTACCTGAAAGAGCCATCCAGTTTGGGTGAAAAAATAGTTGCTGAGATTTCTGGAGACTCGCAATTTTTGGAAGCTTGGCAACCCCTTTCAATGAAAGTGTTTCTCCCCAGTCACTGCTTAGGGCTACATCAAGAGGAAATAGAACATAGAGATAGAACGTGAAACTGCTTTATTGTGTCAAGTTTCAAGAAGCTAGCACAAACCGTGTTTGATTTAGAGTTCCAAATACATCTATCAGTATAGGAGAACACAGAGTGAAACGCCAAAATTCAAACTGTTACTGGAAACGAACGCTTCAACATAGAAGAACGAAATTTGGGGAAACAAGTGGGCTTAGTGTACTGATCATTACCTGAAAGTGTCATCCAGTTTGGGTGAAAAAATAGTTGCTGAGATTTCTGGAGACTCGCAATTTTTGGAAGCTTGGCAACCCCTTTCAATGAAAGTGTTTCTCCCCAGTCACTGCTTAGGGCTACATCAAGAGGAAACAGAACATAGAGATAGAACGTGAAACTGCTTTATTGTGTCAAGTTTCAAGAAGCTAGCACAAACCGTGTTTGATTTAGAGTTCCAAATACATCTATCAGTATAGGAGAAAACAGAGTGAAACGCCAAAATTCAAACTGTTACTGGAAACGAACGCTTCAACATAGAAGAACGAAATTTGGGGAACCAAGTGGGTTTAGTGTACTGATCATTACCTGAAAGTGTCATCCAGTTTGGGTGAAAAAATAGTTGCTGAGATTTCTGGAGACTCGCAATTTTTGGAAGCTTGGCAACCCCTTTCAATGAAAGTGTTTCTCCCCAGTCACTGCTTAGGGCTACATCAAGAGGAAACAGAACATAGAGATAGAACATGAAACTGCTTTAGTGTGTCAAGTTTCAAGAAGCTAGCACAAACCGTGTTTGATTTAGAGTTCCAAATACATCTATCAGTATAGGAGAAAACAGAGTGAAACGCCAAAATTCAAACTGTTACTGGAAACGAACGCTTCAACATAGAAGAACGAAATTTGGGGAACCAAGTGGGCTTAGAGTACTGATCATTACCTGAAAGAGCCATCCAGTTTGGGTGAAAAAATAGTTGCTGAGATTTCTGGAGACTCGCAATTTTTGGAAGCTTGGCAACCCCTTTCAATGAAAGTGTTTCTCCCCAGTCACTGCTTAGGGCTACATCAAGAGGAAATAGAACATAGAGATAGAACGTGAAACTGCTTTATTGTGTCAAGTTTCAAGAAGCTAGCACAAACCGTGTTTGATTTAGAGTTCCAAATACATCTATCAGTATAGGAGAACACAGAGTGAAACGCCAAAATTCAAACTGTTACTGGAAACGAACGCTTCAACATAGAAGAACGAAATTTGGGGAACCAAGTGGGCTTAGTGTACTGATCATTACCTGAAAGTATCATCCAGTTTGGGTGAAAAAATAGTTGCTGTGATTTCTGGAGACTCGTAATTTTTGGAAGCTTGGCAACCCCTTTCAATGAAAGTGTTTCTCCCCAGTCACTGCTTAGGGCTACATCAAGAGGAAACAGAACATAGAGATAGAACGTGAAACTGCTTTATTGTGTCAAGTTTCAAGAAGCTAGCACAAACCGTGTTTGATTTAGAGTTCCAAATACATCTATCAGTATAGGAGAAAACAGAGTGAAACGCCAAAATTCAAACTGTTACTGGAAACGAACGCTTCAACATAGAAGAACGAAATTTGGGGAACCAAGTGGGCTTAGTGTACTGATCATTACCTGAAAGTGTCATCCAGTTTGGGTGAAAAAATAGTTGCTGAGATTTCTGGAGACTCGCAATTTTTGGAAGCTTGGCAACCCCTTTCAATGAAAGTGTTTCTCCCCAGTCACTGCTTAGGGCTACATCAAGAGGAAACAGAACAGAGAGATAGAATGTGAAACTGCTTTAGTGTGTCAAGTTTCAAGAAGCTAGCACAAACCGTGTTTGATTTAGAGTTCCAAATACATCTATCAGTATAGGAGAAAACAGAGTGAAACGCCAAAATTCAAACTGTTACTGGAAACGAACGCTTCAACATAGAAGAACGAAATTTGGGGAACCAAGTGGGCTTAGTGTACTGATCATTACCTGAAAGAGTCATCCAGTTTGGGTGAAAAAATAGTTGCTGAGATTTCTGGAGACTCGCAATTTTTGGAAGCTTGGCAACCCCTTTCAATGAAAGTGTTTCTCCCCAGTCACTGCTTAGGGCTACATCAAGAGGAAATAGAACATAGAGATGGAACGTGAAACTGATTTATTGTGTCAAGTTTCAAGAAGCTAGCACAAACCGTGTTTGATTTAGAGTTCCAAATACATCTATCAGAATAGGAGAAAACAGAGTGAAACGCCAAAATTCAAACTGTTACTGGAAACGAACGCTTCAACATAGAAGAACGAAATTTGGGGAACCAAGTGGGCTTAGTGTACTGATCATTACCTGAAAGTATCATCCAGTTTGGGTGAAAAAATAGTTGCTGAGATTACTGGAGACTCGTAATTTTTGGAAGCTTGGCAACCCTTTTCAATGTACGTGTTTCTCCCCAGTCACTGCTTAGGACTACATCAAGAGGAAACAGAACATAGAGATAGAACGTGAAACTGCTTTAGTGTGTCAAGTTTCAAGAAGCTAGCACAAACCGTGTTTGATTTAGAGTTCCAAATACATCTATCAGTATAGGAGAAAACAGAGTGAAACGCCAAAATTCAAACTGTTACTGGAAACGAACGCTTCAACATAGAAGAACGAAATTTGGGGAACCAAGCGGGCTTAGTGTACTGATCATTACCTGAAAGAGTCATCCAGTTTGGGTGAAAAAATAGTTGCTGATATTTCTGGAGACTCGCAATTTTTGGAAGCTTGGCAACCCCTTTCAATAAAAGTGTTTCTCCCCAGTCACTGCTTAGGGCTACATCAAGAGGAAATAGAACATAGAGATAGAACGTGAAACTGCTTTATTGTGTCAAGTTTCAAGAAGCTAGCACAAACCGTGTTTGATTTAGAGTTCCAAATACATCTATCAGTATAGGAGAACACAGAGTGAAACGCCAAAATTCAAACTGTTACTGGAAACGAACGCTTCAACATAGAAGAACGAAATTTGGGGAACCAAGTGGGCTTATGTACTGATCATTACCTGAAAGTATCATCCAGTTTGGGTGAAAAAATAGTTGCTGAGATTTCTGGAGACTCGCAATTTTTGGAAGCTTGGCAACCCCTTTCAATGAAAGTGTTTCTCCCCAGTCACTGCTTAGGGCTACATCAAGAGGAAACAGAACATAGAGATAGAACGTGAAACTGCTTTAGTGTGTCAAGTTTCAAGAAGCTAGCACAAACCGTGTTTGATTTAGAGTTCCAAATACATCTATCAGTATAGGAGAAAACAGAGTGAAACGCCAAAATTCAAACTGTTACTGGAAACGAACGCTTCAACATAGAAGAACGAAATTTGGGGAACCAAGTGGGCTTAGTGTACTGATCATTACCTGAAAGTATCATCCAGTTTGGGTGAAAAAATAGTTGCTGTGATTTCTGGAGACTCGTAATTTTTGGAAGCTTGGCAACCCCTTTCAATGAAAGTGTTTCTCCCCAGTCACTGCTTAGGGCTACATCAAGAGGAAACAGAACATAGAGATAGAACGTGAAACTGCTTTATTGTGTCAAGTTTCAAGAAGCTAGCACAAACCGTGTTTGATTTAGAGTTCCAAATACATCTATCAGTATAGGAGAAAACAGAGTGAAACGCCAAAATTCAAACTGTTACTGGAAACGAACGCTTCAACATAGAAGAACAAAATTTGGGGAACCAACTGGGCTTAGAGTACTGATCATTACCTGAAAGAGCCATCCAGTTTGGGTGAAAAAATAGTTGCTGAGATTTCTGGAGACTCGCAATTTTTGGAAGCTTGGCAACCCCTTTCAATGAAAGTGTTTCTCCCCAGTCACTGCTTAGGGCTACATCAAGAGGAAATAGAACATAGAGATAGAACGTGAAACTGCTTTATTGTGTCAAGTTTCAAGAAGCTAGCACAAACCGTGTTTGATTTAGAGTTCCAAATACATCTATCAGTATAGGAGAACACAGAGTGAAACGCCAAAATTCAAACTGTTACTGGAAACGAACGCTTCAACATAGAAGAACGAAATTTGGGGAACCAAGTGGGCTTAGTGTACTGATCATTACCTGAAAGTGTCATCCAGTTTGGGTGAAAAAATAGTTGCTGAGATTTCTGGAGACTCGCAATTTTTGGAAGCTTGGCAACCCCTTTCAATGAAAGTGTTTCTCCCCAGTCACTGCTTAGGGCTACATCAAGAGGAAACAGAACATAGAGATAGAACGTGAAACTGCTTTATTGTGTCAAGTTTCAAGAAGCTAGCACAAACCGTGTTTGATTTAGAGTTCCAAATACATCTATCAGTATAGGAGAAAACAGAGTGAAACGCCAAAATTCAAACTGTTACTGGAAACGAACGCTTCAACATAGAAGAACGAAATTTGGGGAACCAAGTGGGTTTAGTGTACTGATCATTACCTGAAAGTGTCATCCAGTTTGGGTGAAAAAATAGTTGCTGAGATTTCTGGAGACTCGCAATTTTTGGAAGCTTGGCAACCCCTTTCAATGAAAGTGTTTCTCCCCAGTCACTGCTTAGGGCTACATCAAGAGGAAACAGAACATAGAGATAGAACATGAAACTGCTTTAGTGTGTCAAGTTTCAAGAAGCTAGCACAAACCGTGTTTGATTTAGAGTTCCAAATACATCTATCAGTATAGGAGAAAACAGAGTGAAACGCCAAAATTCAAACTGTTACTGGAAACGAACGCTTCAACATAGAAGAACGAAATTTGGGGAACCAAGTGGGCTTAGAGTACTGATCATTACCTGAAAGAGCCATCCAGTTTGGGTGAAAAAATAGTTGCTGAGATTTCTGGAGACTCGCAATTTTTGGAAGCTTGGCAACCCCTTTCAATGAAAGTGTTTCTCCCCAGTCACTGCTTAGGGCTACATCAAGAGGAAATAGAACATAGAGATAGAACGTGAAACTGCTTTATTGTGTCAAGTTTCAAGAAGCTAGCACAAACCGTGTTTGATTTAGAGTTCCAAATACATCTATCAGTATAGGAGAACACAGAGTGAAACGCCAAAATTCAAACTGTTACTGGAAACGAACGCTTCAACATAGAAGAACGAAATTTGGGGAACCAAGTGGGCTTAGTGTACTGATCATTACCTGAAAGTATCATCCAGTTTGGGTGAAAAAATAGTTGCTGTGATTTCTGGAGACTCGTAATTTTTGGAAGCTTGGCAACCCCTTTCAATGAAAGTGTTTCTCCCCAGTCACTGCTTAGGGCTACATCAAGAGGAAACAGAACATAGAGATAGAACGTGAAACTGCTTTATTGTGTCAAGTTTCAAGAAGCTAGCACAAACCGTGTTTGATTTAGAGTTCCAAATACATCTATCAGTATAGGAGAAAACAGAGTGAAACGCCAAAATTCAAACTGTTACTGGAAACGAACGCTTCAACATAGAAGAACGAAATTTGGGGAACCAAGTGGGCTTAGTGTACTGATCATTACCTGAAAGTGTCATCCAGTTTGGGTGAAAAAATAGTTGCTGAGATTTCTGGAGACTCGCAATTTTTGGAAGCTTGGCAACCCCTTTCAATGAAAGTGTTTCTCCCCAGTCACTGCTTAGGGCTACATCAAGAGGAAACAGAACAGAGAGATAGAATGTGAAACTGCTTTAGTGTGTCAAGTTTCAAGAAGCTAGCACAAACCGTGTTTGATTTAGAGTTCCAAATACATCTATCAGTATAGGAGAAAACAGAGTGAAACGCCAAAATTCAAACTGTTACTGGAAACGAACGCTTCAACATAGAAGAACGAAATTTGGGGAACCAAGTGGGCTTAGTGTACTGATCATTACCTGAAAGAGTCATCCAGTTTGGGTGAAAAAATAGTTGCTGAGATTTCTGGAGACTCGCAATTTTTGGAAGCTTGGCAACCCCTTTCAATGAAAGTGTTTCTCCCCAGTCACTGCTTAGGGCTACATCAAGAGGAAATAGAACATAGAGATGGAACGTGAAACTGATTTATTGTGTCAAGTTTCAAGAAGCTAGCACAAACCGTGTTTGATTTAGAGTTCCAAATACATCTATCAGAATAGGAGAAAACAGAGTGAAACGCCAAAATTCAAACTGTTACTGGAAACGAACGCTTCAACATAGAAGAACGAAATTTGGGGAACCAAGTGGGCTTAGTGTACTGATCATTACCTGAAAGTATCATCCAGTTTGGGTGAAAAAATAGTTGCTGAGATTACTGGAGACTCGTAATTTTTGGAAGCTTGGCAACCCTTTTCAATGTACGTGTTTCTCCCCAGTCACTGCTTAGGACTACATCAAGAGGAAACAGAACATAGAGATAGAACGTGAAACTGCTTTAGTGTGTCAAGTTTCAAGAAGCTAGCACAAACCGTGTTTGATTTAGAGTTCCAAATACATCTATCAGTATAGGAGAAAACAGAGTGAAACGCCAAAATTCAAACTGTTACTGGAAACGAACGCTTCAACATAGAAGAACGAAATTTGGGGAACCAAGCGGGCTTAGTGTACTGATCATTACCTGAAAGAGTCATCCAGTTTGGGTGAAAAAATAGTTGCTGATATTTCTGGAGACTCGCAATTTTTGGAAGCTTGGCAACCCCTTTCAATAAAAGTGTTTCTCCCCAGTCACTGCTTAGGGCTACATCAAGAGGAAATAGAACATAGAGATAGAACGTGAAACTGCTTTATTGTGTCAAGTTTCAAGAAGCTAGCACAAACCGTGTTTGATTTAGAGTTCCAAATACATCTATCAGTATAGGAGAACACAGAGTGAAACGCCAAAATTCAAACTGTTACTGGAAACGAACGCTTCAACATAGAAGAACGAAATTTGGGGAACCAAGTGGGCTTATGTACTGATCATTACCTGAAAGTATCATCCAGTTTGGGTGAAAAAATAGTTGCTGAGATTTCTGGAGACTCGCAATTTTTGGAAGCTTGGCAACCCCTTTCAATGAAAGTGTTTCTCCCCAGTCACTGCTTAGGGCTACATCAAGAGGAAACAGAACATAGAGATAGAACGTGAAACTGCTTTAGTGTGTCAAGTTTCAAGAAGCTAGCACAAACCGTGTTTGATTTAGAGTTCCAAATACATCTATCAGTATAGGAGAAAACAGAGTGAAACGCCAAAATTCAAACTGTTACTGGAAACGAACGCTTCAACATAGAAGAACGAAATTTGGGGAACCAAGTGGGCTTAGTGTACTGATCATTACCTGAAAGTATCATCCAGTTTGGGTGAAAAAATAGTTGCTGTGATTTCTGGAGACTCGTAATTTTTGGAAGCTTGGCAACCCCTTTCAATGAAAGTGTTTCTCCCCAGTCACTGCTTAGGGCTACATCAAGAGGAAACAGAACATAGAGATAGAACGTGAAACTGCTTTATTGTGTCAAGTTTCAAGAAGCTAGCACAAACCGTGTTTGATTTAGAGTTCCAAATACATCTATCAGTATAGGAGAAAACAGAGTGAAATGCCAAAATTCAAACTGTTACTGGAAACGAACGCTTCAACATAGAAGAACGAAATTTGTGGAACCAAGTGGGCTTAGTGTACTGATCCTTACCTGAAAGTATCATCCAGTTTGGGTGAAAAAATAGTTGCTGAGATTTCTGGAGACTCGCAATTTTTGGAAGCTTGGCAACCCCTTTCAATGAAAGTGTTTCTCCCCATTCACTGCTTAGGGTTACATCAAGAGGAAACAGAACATAGAGATAGAACGTGAAACTGCTTTAGTTTGTCAAGTTTCAAGAAGCTAGCACAAACCGTGTTTGATTTAGAGTTCCAAATACATCTATCAGTATAGGAGAAAACAGAGTGAAACGCCAAAATTCAAACTGTTACTGGAAACGAACGCTTCAACATAGAAGAACGAAATTTGGGGAACCAAGTGGGCTTAGTGTACTGATCATTACCTGAAAGTGTCATCCAGTTTGGGTGAAAAAATACTTGCTGAGATTTCTGGAGACTCGCAATTTTTGGAAGCTTGGCAACCCCTTTCAATGAATGTGTTTCTCCCCAGTCACTGCTTAGGGCTACATCAAGAGGAAACAGAACATAGAGATAGAACGTGAAACTGCTTTAGTGTGTCAAGTTTCAAGAAGCTAGCACAAACCGTGTTTGATTTAGAGTTCCAAATACATCTATCAGTATAGGAGAAAACAGAGTGAAACGCCAAAATTCAAACTGTTACTGGAAACGAACGCTTCAACATAGAAGAACGAAATTTGGGGAACCAAGTGGGCTTAGAGTACTGATCATTACCTGAAAGAGCCATCCAGTTTGGGTGAAAAAATAGTTGCTGAGATTTCTGGAGACTCGCAATTTTTGGAAGCTTGGCAACCCCTTTCAATGAAAGTGTTTCTCCCCAGTCACTGCTTAGGGCTACATCAAGAGGAAATAGAACATAGAGATAGAACGTGAAACTGCTTTATTGTGTCAAGTTTCAAGAAGCTAGCACAAACCGTGTTTGATTTAGAGTTCCAATTACATCTATCAGTATAGGAGAACACAGAGTGAAACGCCAAAATTCAAACTGTTACTGGAAACGAACGCTTCAACATAGAAGAACGAAATTTGGGGAACCAAGTGGGCTTAGTGTACTGATCATTACCTGAAAGTATCATCCAGTTTGGGTGAAAAAATAGTTGATGTGATTTCTGGAGACTCGTAATTTTTGGAAGCTTGGCAACCCCTTTCAATGAAAGTGTTTCTCCCCAGTCACTGCTTAGGGCTACATCAAGAGGAAACAGAACATAGAGATAGAACGTGAAACTGCTTTATTGTGTCAAGTTTCAAGAAGCTAGCATAAACCGTGTTTGATTTAGAGTTCCAAATACATCTATCAGTATAGGAGAAAACAGAGTGAAACGCCAAAATTCAAACTGTTACTGGAAACGAACGCTTCAACATAGAAGAACGAAATTTGGGGAACCAAGTGGGCTTAGAGTACTGATCATTACCTGAAAGAGCCATCCAGTTTGGGTGAAAAAATAGTTGCTGAGATTTCTGGAGACTCGCAATTTTTGGAAGCTTGGCAACCCCTTTCAATGAAAGTGTTTCTCCCCAGTCACTGCTTAGGGCTACATCAAGAGGAAACAGAACATAGAGATAGAACGTGAAACTGCTTTATTGTGTCAAGTTTCAAGAAGCTAGCACAAACCGTGTTTGATTTAGAGTTCCAAATACATCTATCAGTATAGGAGAAAACAGAGTGAAACGCCAAAATTCAAACTGTTACTGGAAACGAACGCTTCAACATAGAAGAACGAAATTTGGGGAACCAAGTGGGCTTAGTGTACTGATCATTACCTGAAAGAGTCATCCAGTTTGGGTGAAAAAATAGTTGCTGATATTTCTGGAGACTCGCAATTTTTGGAAGCTTGGCAAACCCTTTCAATAAAAGTGTTTCTCCCCAGTCACTGCTTAGGGCTACATCAAGAGGAAATAGAACATAGAGATAGAACGTGAAACTGCTTTATTGTGTCAAGTTTCAAGAAGCTAGCACAAACCGTGTTAGATTTAGAGTTCCAAATACATCTATCAGTATAGGAGAACACAGAGTGAAACGCCAAAATTCAAACTGTTACTGGAAACGAACGCTTCAACATAGAAGAACGAAATTTGGGGAACCAAGTGGGCTTAGTGTACTGATCATTACCTGAAAGTATCATCCAGTTTGGGTGAAAAAATAGTTGCTGAGATTTCTGGAGACTCGCAATTTTTGGAAGCTTGGCAACCCCTTTCAATGAAAGTGTTTCTCCCCAGTCACTGCTTAGGGCTACATCAAGAGGAAACAGAACATAGAGATAGAACGTGAAACTGCTTTAGTGTGTCAAGTTTCAAGAAGCTAGCACAAACCGTGTTTGATTTAGAGTTCCAAATACATCTATCAGTATAGGAGAAAACAGAGTGAAACGCCAAAATTCAAACTGTTACTGGAAACGAACGCTTCAACATAGAAGAACGAAATTTGGGGAACCAAGTGGGCTTAGTGTACTGATCATTACCTGAAAGTATCATCCAGTTTGGGTGAAAAAATAGTTGCTCTGATTTCTGGAGACTCGTAATTTTTGGAAGCTTGGCAACCCCTTTCAATGAAAGTGTTTCTCCCCAGTCACTGCTTAGGGCTACATCAAGAGGAAACAGAACATAGAGATAGAACGTGAAACTGCTTTATTGTGTCAAGTTTCAAGAAGCTAGCACAAACCGTGTTTGATTTAGAGTTCCAAATACATCTATCAGTATAGGAGAAAACAGAGTGAAATGCCAAAATTCAAACTGTTACTGGAAACGAACGCTTCAACATAGAAGAACGAAATTTGGGGAACCAAGTGGGCTTAGTGTACTGATCATTACCTGAAAGTGTCATCCAGTTTGGGTGAAAAAATAGTTGCTGAGATTTCTGGAGACTCGCAATTTTTGGAAGCTTGGCAACCCCTTTCAATGAAAGTGTTTCTCCCCATTCACTGCTTAGGGCTACATCAAGAGGAAACAGAACATAGAGATAGAACGTGAAACTGCTTTAGTTCGTCAAGTTTCAAGAAGCTAGCACAAACCGTGTTTGATTTAGAGTTCCAAATACATCTATCAGTATAGGAGAAAACAGAGTGAAACGCCAAAATTCAAACTGTTACTGGAAACGAACGCTTCAACATAGAAGAACGAAATTTGGGGAACCAAGTGGGCTTAGTGTACTGATCCTTACCTGAAAGTATCATCCAGTTTGGGTGAAAAAATAGTTGCTGAGATTTCTGGAGACACGCAATTTTTGGAAGCTTGGCAACCCCTTTCAATGAAAGTGTTTCTCCCCAGTCACTGCTTAGGGCTACATCAAGAGGAAACAGAACATAGAGATAGAACGTGAAACTGCTTTAGTTTGTCAAGTTTCAAGAAGCTAGCACAAACCGTGTTTGATTTAGAGTTCCAAATACATCTATCAGTATAGGAGAAAACAGAGTGAAACGCCAAAATTCAAACTGTTACTGGAAACGAACGCTTCAACATAGAAGAACGAAATTTGGGGAACCAAGTGGGCTTAGTGTACTGATCATTACCTGAAAGTGTCATCCAGTTTGGGTGAAAAAATAGTTGCTGAGATTTCTGGAGACTCGCAATTTTTGGAAGCTTGGCAACCCCTTTCAATGAAAGTGTTTCTCCCCAGTCACTGCTTAGGGCTACATCAAGAGGAAACAGAACATAGAGATAGAACCTGAAACTGCTTTAGTGTGTCAAGTTTCAAGAAGCTAGCACAAACCGTGTTTGATTTAGAGTTCCAAATACATCTATCAGTATAGGAGAAAACAGAGTGAAACGCCAAAATTCAAACTGTTACTGGAAACGAACGCTTCAACATAGAAGAACGAAATTTGGGGAACCAAGTGGGCTTAGAGTACTGATCATTACCTGAAAGAGCCATCCAGTTTGGGTGAAAAAATAGTTGCTGAGATTTCTGGAGACTCGCAATTTTTGGAAGCTTGGCAACCCCTTTCAATGAAAGTGTTTCTCCCCAGTCACTGCTTAGGGCTACATCAAGAGGAAATAGAACATAGAGATAGAACGTGAAACTGCTTTATTGTGTCAATTTTCAAGAAGCTAGCACAAACCGTGTTTGATTTAGAGTTCCAAATACATCTATCAGTATAGGAGAACACAGAGTGAAACGCCAAAATTCAAACTGTTACTGGAAACGAACGCTTCAACATAGAAGAACGAAATTTGGGGAACCAAGTGGGCTTAGTGTACTGATCATTACCTGAAAGTATCATCCAGTTTGGGTGAAAAAATAGTTGATGTGATTTCTGGAGACTCGTAATTTTTGGAAGCTTGGCAACCCCTTTCAATGAAAGTGTTTCTCCCCAGTCACTGCTTAGGGCTACATCAAGAGGAAACAGAACATAGAGATAGAACCTGAAACTGCTTTAGTGTGTCAAGTTTCAAGAAGCTAGCACAAACCGTGTTTGATTTAGAGTTCCAAATACATCTATCAGTATAGGAGAAAACAGAGTGAAACGCCAAAATTCAAACTGTTACTGGAAACGAACGCTTCAACATAGAAGAACGAAATTTGGGGAACCAAGTGGGCTTAGAGTACTGATCATTACCTGAAAGAGCCATCCAGTTTGGGTGAAAAAATAGTTGCTGAGATTTCTGGAGACTCGCAATTTTTGGAAGCTTGGCAACCCCTTTCAATGAAAGTGTTTCTCCCCAGTCACTGCTTAGGGCTACATCAAGAGGAAATAGAACATAGAGATAGAACGTGAAACTGCTTTATTGTGTCAATTTTCAAGAAGCTAGCACAAACCGTGTTTGATTTAGAGTTCCAAATACATCTATCAGTATAGGAGAACACAGAGTGAAACGCCAAAATTCAAACTGTTACTGGAAACGAACGCTTCAACATAGAAGAACGAAATTTGGGGAACCAAGTGGGCTTAGTGTACTGATCATTACCTGAAAGTATCATCCAGTTTGGGTGAAAAAATAGTTGATGTGATTTCTGGAGACTCGTAATTTTTGGAAGCTTGGCAACCCCTTTCAATGAAAGTGTTTCTCCCCAGTCACTGCTTAGGGCTACATCAAGAGGAAACAGAACATAGAGATAGAACGTGAAACTGCTTTATTGTGTCAAGTTTCAAGAAGCTAGCACAAACCGTGTTTGATTTAGAGTTCCAAATACATCTATCAGTATAGGAGAAAACAGAGTGAAACGCCAAAATTCAAACTGTTACTGGAAACGAACGCTTCAACATAGAAGAACGAAATTTGGGGAACCAAGTGGGCTTAGTGTACTGATCATTACCTGAAAGTATCATCCAGTTTGGGTGAAAAAATAGTTGCTCTGATTTCTGGAGACTCGTAATTTTTGGAAGCTTGGCAACCCCTTTCAATGAAAGTGTTTCTCCCCAGTCACTGCTTAGGGCTACATCAAGAGGAAACAGAACATAGAGATAGAACGTGAAACTGCTTTATTGTGTCAAGTTTCAAGAAGCTAGCACAAACCGTGTTTGATTTAGAGTTCCAAATACATCTATCAGTATAGGAGAAAACAGAGTGAAATGCCAAAATTCAAACTGTTACTGGAAACGAACGCTTCAACATAGAAGAACGAAATTTGGGGAACCAAGTGGGCTTAGTGTACTGATCATTACCTGAAAGTGTCATCCAGTTTGGGTGAAAAAATAGTTGCTGAGATTTCTGGAGACTCGCAATTTTTGGAAGCTTGGCAACCCCTTTCAATGAAAGTGTTTCTCCCCATTCACTGCTTAGGGCTACATCAAGAGGAAACAGAACATAGAGATAGAACGTGAAACTGCTTTAGTGTGTCAAGTTTCAAGAAGCTAGCACAAACCGTGTTTGATTTAGAGTTCCAAATACATCTATCAGTATAGGAGAAAACAGAGTGAAACGCCAAAATTCAAACTGTTACTGGAAACGAACGCTTCAACATAGAAGAACGAAATTTGGGGAACCAAGTGGGCTTAGTGTACTGATCCTTACCTGAAAGTATCATCCAGTTTGGGTGAAAAAATAGTTGCTGAGATTTCTGGAGACACGCAATTTTTGGAAGCTTGGCAACCCCTTTCAATGAAAGTGTTTCTCCCCAGTCACTGCTTAGGGCTACATCAAGAGGAAACAGAACATAGAGATAGAACGTGAAACTGCTTTAGTTTGTCAAGTTTCAAGAAGCTAGCACAAACCGTGTTTGATTTAGAGTTCCAAATACATCTATCAGTATAGGAGAAAACAGAGTGAAACGCCAAAATTCAAACTGTTACTGGAAACGAACGCTTCAACATAGAAGAACGAAATTTGGGGAACCAAGTGGGCTTAGTGTACTGATCATTACCTGAAAGTGTCATCCAGTTTGGGTGAAAAAATAGTTGCTGAGATTTCTGGAGACTCGCAATTTTTGGAAGCTTGGCAACCCCTTTCAATGAAAGTGTTTCTCCCCAGTCACTGCTTAGGGCTACATCAAGAGGAAACAGAACATAGAGATAGAACCTGAAACTGCTTTAGTGTGTCAAGTTTCAAGAGGTAGCACAAACCGTGTTTGATTTAGAGTTCCAAATACATCTATCAGTATAGGAGAAAACAGAGTGAAACGCCAAAATTCAAACTGTTACTGGAAACGAACGCTTCAACATAGAAGAACGAAATTTGGGGAACCAAGTGGGCTTAGAGTACTGATCATTACCTGAAAGAGCCATCCAGTTTGGGTGAAAAAATAGTTGCTGAGATTTCTGGAGACTCGCAATTTTTGGAAGCTTGGCAACCCCTTTCAATGAAAGTGTTTCTCCCCAGTCACTGCTTAGGGCTACATCAAGAGGAAATAGAACATAGAGATAGAACGTGAAACTGCTTTATTGTGTCAAGTTTCAAGAAGCTAGCACAAACCGTGTTTGATTTAGAGTTCCAAATACATCTATCAGTATAGGAGAACACAGAGTGAAACGCCAAAATTCAAACTGTTACTGGAAACGAACGCTTCAACATAGAAGAACGAAATTTGGGGAACCAAGTGGGCTTAGTGTACTGATCATTACCTGAAAGTATCATCCAGTTTGGGTGAAAAAATAGTTGATGTGATTTCTGGAGACTCGTAATTTTTGGAAGCTTGGCAACCCCTTTCAATGAAAGTGTTTCTCCCCAGTCACTGCTTAGGGCTACATCAAGAGGAAACAGAACATAGAGATAGAACGTGAAACTGCTTTATTGTGTCAAGTTTCAAGAAGCTAGCACAAACCGTGTTTGATTTAGAGTTCCAAATACATCTATCAGTATAGGAGAAAACAGAGTGAAACGCCAAAATTCAAACTGTTACTGGAAACGAACGCTTCAACATAGAAGAACGAAATTTGGGGAACCAAGTGGGCTTAGTGTACTGATCATTACCTGAAAGTGTCATCCAGTTTGGGTGAAAAAATAGTTGCTGAGATTTCTGGAGACTCGCAATTTTTGGAAGCTTGGCAACCCCTTTCAATGAAAGTGTTTCTCCCCAGTCACTGCTTAGGGCTACATCCAGAGGAAACAGAACATAGAGATAGAATGTGAAACTGCTTTAGTGTGTCAAGTTTCAAGAAGCTAGCACAAACCGTGTTTGATTTAGAGTTCCAAATACATCTATCAGTATAGGAGAAAACAGAGTGAAACGCCAAAATTCAAACTGTTACTGGAAACGAACGCTTCAACATAGAAGAACGAAATTTGGGGAACCAAGTGGGCTTAGTGTACTGATCCTTACCTGAAAGTGTCATCCAGTTTGGGTGAAAAAATAGTTGCTGAGATTTCTAGAGACACGCAATTTTTGGAAGCTTGGCAACCCCTTTCAATGAAAGTGTTTCTCCCCAGTCACTGCTTAGGGCTACATCAAGAGGAAACAGAACATAGAGATAGAACGTGAAACTGCTTTAGTTTGTCAAGTTTCAAGAAGCTAGCACAAACCGTGTTTGATTTAGAGTTCCAAATACATCTATCAGTATAGGAGAAAACAGAGTGAAACGCCAAAATTCAAACTGTTACTGGAAACGAACGCTTCAACATAGAAGAACGAAATTTGGGGAACCAAGTGGGCTTAGTGTACTGATCATTACCTGAAAGTGTCATCCAGTTTGGGTGAAAAAATACTTGCTGAGATTTCTGGAGACTCGCAATTTTTGGAAGCTTGGCAACCCCTTTCAATGAAAGTGTTTCTCCCCAGTCACTGCTTAGGGCTACATCAAGAGGAAACAGAACATAGAGATAGAACGTGAAACTGCTTTAGTGTGTCAAGTTTCAAGAAGCTAGCACAAACTGTGTTTGATTTAGAGTTCCAAATACATCTATCAGTATAGGAGAAAACAGAGTGAAACGCCAAAATTCAAACTGTTACTGGAAACGAACGCTTCAACATAGAAGAACGAAATTTGGGGAACCAAGTGGGCTTAGAGTACTGATCATTACCTGAAAGAGCCATCCAGTTTGGGTGAAAAAATAGTTGCTGAGATTTCTGGAGACTCACAATTTTTGGAAGCTTGGCAACCCCTTTCAATGAAAGTGTTTCTCCCCAGTCACTGCTTAGGGCTACATCAAGAGGAAATAGAACATAGAGATAGAACGTGAAACTGCTTTATTGTGTCAAGTTTCAAGAAGCTAGCACAAACCGTGTTTGATTTAGAGTTCCAAATACATCTATCAGTATAGAAGAACACAGAGTGAAACGCCAAAATTCAAACTGTTACTGGAAACGAACGCTTCAACATAGAAGAACGAAATTTGGGGAACCAAGTGGGCTTAGTGTACTGATCATTACCTGAAAGTATCATCCAGTTTGGGTGAAAAAATAGTTGATGTGATTTCTGGAGACTCGTAATTTTTGGAAGCTTGGCAACCCCTTTTAATGAAAGTGTTTCTCCCCAGTCACTGCTTAGGGCTACATCAAGAGGAAACAGAACATAGAGATAGAACGTGAAACTGCTTTATTGTGTCAAGTTTCAAGAAGCTAGCACAAACCGTGTTTGATTTAGAGTTCCAAATACATCTATCAGTATAGGAGAAAACAGAGTGAAACGCCAAAATTCAAACTGTTACTGGAAACGAACGCTTCAACATAGAAGAACGAAATTTGGGGAACCAAGTGGGCTTAGTGTACTGATCATTACCTGAAAGTATCATCCAGTTTGGGTGAAAAAATAGTTGCTCTGATTTCTGGAGACTCGTAATTTTTGGAAGCTTGGCAACCCCTTTCAATGAAAGTGTTTCTCCCCAGTCACTGCTTAGGGCTACATCAAGAGGAAACAGAACATAGAGATAGAACGTGAAACTGCTTTATTGTGTCAAGTTTCAAGAAGCTAGCACAAACCGTGTTTGATTTAGAGTTCCAAATACATCTATCAGTATAGGAGAAAACAGAGTGAAATGCCAAAATTCAAACTGTTACTGGAAACGAACGCTTCAACATAGAAGAACGAAATTTGGGGAACCAAGTGGGCTTAGTGTACTGATCATTACCTGAAAGTGTCATCCAGTTTGGGTGAAAAAATAGTTGCTGAGATTTCTGGAGACTCGCAATTTTTGGAAGCTTGGCAACCCCTTTCAATGAAAGTGTTTCTCCCCATTCACTGCTTAGGGCTACATCAAGAGGAAACAGAACATAGAGATAGAACGTGAAACTGCTTTAGTGTGTCAAGTTTCAAGAAGCTAGCACAAACCGTGTTTGATTTAGAGTTCCAAATACATCTATCAGTATAGGAGAAAACAGAGTGAAACGCCAAAATTCAAACTGTTACTGGAAACGAACGCTTCAACATAGAAGAACGAAATTTGGGGAACCAAGTGGGCTTAGTGTACTGATCCTTACCTGAAAGTATCATCCAGTTTGGGTGAAAAAATAGTTGCTGAGATTTCTGGAGACACGCAATTTTTGGAAGCTTGGCAACCCCTTTCAATGAAAGTGTTTCTCCCCAGTCACTGCTTAGGGCTACATCAAGAGGAAACAGAACATAGAGATAGAACGTGAAACTGCTTTAGTTTGTCAAGTTTCAAGAAGCTAGCACAAACCGTGTTTGATTTAGAGTTCCAAATACATCTATCAGTATAGGAGAAAACAGAGTGAAACGCCAAAATTCAAACTGTTACTGGAAACGAACGCTTCAACATAGAAGAACGAAATTTGGGGAACCAAGTGGGCTTAGTGTACTGATCATTACCTGAAAGTGTCATCCAGTTTGGGTGAAAAAATAGTTGCTGAGATTTCTGGAGACTCGCAATTTTTGGAAGCTTGGCAACCCCTTTCAATGAAAGTGTTTCTCCCCAGTCACTGCTTAGGGCTACATCAAGAGGAAACAGAACATAGAGATAGAACCTGAAACTGCTTTAGTGTGTCAAGTTTCAAGAGGTAGCACAAACCGTGTTTGATTTAGAGTTCCAAATACATCTATCAGTATAGGAGAAAACAGAGTGAAACGCCAAAATTCAAACTGTTACTGGAAACGAACGCTTCAACATAGAAGAACGAAATTTGGGGAACCAAGTGGGCTTAGAGTACTGATCATTACCTGAAAGAGCCATCCAGTTTGGGTGAAAAAATAGTTGCTGAGATTTCTGGAGACTCGCAATTTTTGGAAGCTTGGCAACCCCTTTCAATGAAAGTGTTTCTCCCCAGTCACTGCTTAGGGCTACATCAAGAGGAAATAGAACATAGAGATAGAACGTGAAACTGCTTTATTGTGTCAAGTTTCAAGAAGCTAGCACAAACCGTGTTTGATTTAGAGTTCCAAATACATCTATCAGTATAGGAGAACACAGAGTGAAACGCCAAAATTCAAACTGTTACTGGAAACGAACGCTTCAACATAGAAGAACGAAATTTGGGGAACCAAGTGGGCTTAGTGTACTGATCATTACCTGAAAGTATCATCCAGTTTGGGTGAAAAAATAGTTGATGTGATTTCTGGAGACTCGTAATTTTTGGAAGCTTGGCAACCCCTTTCAATGAAAGTGTTTCTCCCCAGTCACTGCTTAGGGCTACATCAAGAGGAAACAGAACATAGAGATAGAACGTGAAACTGCTTTATTGTGTCAAGTTTCAAGAAGCTAGCACAAACCGTGTTTGATTTAGAGTTCCAAATACATCTATCAGTATAGGAGAAAACAGAGTGAAACGCCAAAATTCAAACTGTTACTGGAAACGAACGCTTCAACATAGAAGAACGAAATTTGGGGAACCAAGTGGGCTTAGTGTACTGATCATTACCTGAAAGTGTCATCCAGTTTGGGTGAAAAAATAGTTGCTGAGATTTCTGGAGACTCGCAATTTTTGGAAGCTTGGCAACCCCTTTCAATGAAAGTGTTTCTCCCCAGTCACTGCTTAGGGCTACATCCAGAGGAAACAGAACATAGAGATAGAATGTGAAACTGCTTTAGTGTGTCAAGTTTCAAGAAGCTAGCACAAACCGTGTTTGATTTAGAGTTCCAAATACATCTATCAGTATAGGAGAAAACAGAGTGAAACGCCAAAATTCAAACTGTTACTGGAAACGAACGCTTCAACATAGAAGAACGAAATTTGGGGAACCAAGTGGGCTTAGTGTACTGATCCTTACCTGAAAGTGTCATCCAGTTTGGGTGAAAAAATAGTTGCTGAGATTTCTAGAGACACGCAATTTTTGGAAGCTTGGCAACCCCTTTCAATGAAAGTGTTTCTCCCCAGTCACTGCTTAGGGCTACATCAAGAGGAAACAGAACATAGAGATAGAACGTGAAACTGCTTTAGTTTGTCAAGTTTCAAGAAGCTAGCACAAACCGTGTTTGATTTAGAGTTCCAAATACATCTATCAGTATAGGAGAAAACAGAGTGAAACGCCAAAATTCAAACTGTTACTGGAAACGAACGCTTCAACATAGAAGAACGAAATTTGGGGAACCAAGTGGGCTTAGTGTACTGATCATTACCTGAAAGTGTCATCCAGTTTGGGTGAAAAAATACTTGCTGAGATTTCTGGAGACTCGCAATTTTTGGAAGCTTGGCAACCCCTTTCAATGAAAGTGTTTCTCCCCAGTCACTGCTTAGGGCTACATCAAGAGGAAACAGAACATAGAGATAGAACGTGAAACTGCTTTAGTGTGTCAAGTTTCAAGAAGCTAGCACAAACTGTGTTTGATTTAGAGTTCCAAATACATCTATCAGTATAGGAGAAAACAGAGTGAAACGCCAAAATTCAAACTGTTACTGGAAACGAACGCTTCAACATAGAAGAACGAAATTTGGGGAACCAAGTGGGCTTAGAGTACTGATCATTACCTGAAAGAGCCATCCAGTTTGGGTGAAAAAATAGTTGCTGAGATTTCTGGAGACTCACAATTTTTGGAAGCTTGGCAACCCCTTTCAATGAAAGTGTTTCTCCCCAGTCACTGCTTAGGGCTACATCAAGAGGAAATAGAACATAGAGATAGAACGTGAAACTGCTTTATTGTGTCAAGTTTCAAGAAGCTAGCACAAACCGTGTTTGATTTAGAGTTCCAAATACATCTATCAGTATAGAAGAACACAGAGTGAAACGCCAAAATTCAAACTGTTACTGGAAACGAACGCTTCAACATAGAAGAACGAAATTTGGGGAACCAAGTGGGCTTAGTGTACTGATCATTACCTGAAAGTATCATCCAGTTTGGGTGAAAAAATAGTTGATGTGATTTCTGGAGACTCGTAATTTTTGGAAGCTTGGCAACCCCTTTTAATGAAAGTGTTTCTCCCCAGTCACTGCTTAGGGCTACATCAAGAGGAAACAGAACATAGAGATAGAACGTGAAACTGCTTTATTGTGTCAAGTTTCAAGAAGCTAGCACAAACCGTGTTTGATTTAGAGTTCCAAATACATCTATCAGTATAGGAGAAAACAGAGTGAAACGCCAAAATTCAAACTGTTACTGGAAACGAACGCTTCAACATAGAAGAACGAAATTTGGGGAACCAAGTGGGCTTAGTGTACTGATCATTACCTGAAAGTGTCATCCAGTTTGGGTGAAAAAATAGTTGCTGAGATTTCTGGAGACTCGCAATTTTTGGAAGCTTGGCAACCCCTTTCAATGAAAGTGTTTCTCCCCAGTCACTGCTTAGGGCTACATCAAGAGGAAACAGAACATAGAGATAGAATGTGAAACTGCTTTAGTGTGTCAAGTTTCAAGAAGCTAGCACAAACCGTGTTTGATTTAGAGTTCCAAATACATCTATCAGTATAGGAGAAAACAGAGTGAAACGCCAAAATTCAAACTGTTACTGGAAACGAACGCTTCAACATAGAAGAACGAAATTTGGGGAACCAAGTGGGCTTAGTGTACTGATCATTACCTGAAAGAGTCATCCAGTTTGGGTGAAAAAATAGTTGCTGAGATTTCTGGAGACTCGCAATTTTTGGAAGCTTGGCAACCCCTTTCAATGAAAGTGTTTCTCCCCAGTCACTGCTTAGGGCTACATCAAGAGGAAATAGAACATAGAGATGGAACGTGAAACTGATTTATTGTGTCAAGTTTCAAGAAGCTAGCACAAACCGTGTTTGATTTAGAGTTCCAAATACATCTATCAGAATAGGAGAAAACAGAGTGAAACGCCAAAATTCAAACTGTTACTGGAAACGAACGCTTCAACATAGAAGAACGAAATTTGGGGAACCAAGTGGGCTTAGTGTACTGATCATTACCTGAAAGTATCATCCAGTTTGGGTGAAAAAATAGTTGCTGAGATTTCTGGAGACTCGCAATTTTTGGAAGCTTGGCAACCCCTTTCAATGAAAGTGTTTCTCCCCAGTGACTGCTTAGGGCTACATCAAGAGGAAATAGAACATAGAGATAGAACGTGAAACTGCTTTATTGTGTCAAGTTTCAAGAAGCTAGCACAAACCGTGTTTGATTTAGAGTTCCAAATACATCTATCAGTATAGGAGAACACAGAGTGAAACGCCAAAATTCAAACTGTTACTGGAAACGAACGCTTCAACATAGAAGAACGAAATTTGGGGAACCAAGTGGGCTTAGTGTACTGATCATTACCTGAAAGTATCATCCAGTTTGGGTGAAAAAATAGTTGCTGTGATTTCTGGAGACTCGTAATTTTTGGAAGCTTGGCAACCCCTTTCAATGAAAGTGTTTCTCCCCAGTCACTGCTTAGGGCTACATCAAGAGGAAACAGAACATAGAGATAGAACGTGAAACTGCTTTATTGTGTCAAGTTTCAAGAAGCTAGCACAAACCGTGTTTGATTTAGAGTTCCAAATACATCTATCAGTATAGGAGAAAACAGAGTGAAACGCCAAAATTCAAACTGTTACTGGAAACGAACGCTTCAACATAGAAGAACGAAATTTGGGGAACCAAGTGGGCTTAGTGTACTGATCATTACCTGAAAGTGTCATCCAGTTTGGGTGAAAAAATAGTTGCTGAGATTTCTGGAGACTCGCAATTTTTGGAAGCTTGGCAACCCCTTTCAATGAAAGTGTTTCTCCCCAGTCACTGCTTAGGGCTACATCAAGAGGAAACAGAACATAGAGATAGAATGTGAAACTGCTTTAGTGTGTCAAGTTTCAAGAAGCTAGCACAAACCGTGTTTGATTTAGAGTTCCAAATACATCTATCAGTATAGGAGAAAACAGAGTGAAACGCCAAAATTCAAACTGTTACTGGAAACGAACGCTTCAACATAGAAGAACGAAATTTGGGGAACCAAGTGGGCTTAGTGTACTGATCCTTACCTGAAAGTGTCATCCAGTTTGGGTGAAAAAATAGTTGCTGAGATTTCTAGAGACACGCAATTTTTGGAAGCTTGGCAACCCCTTTCAATGAAAGTGTTTCTCCCCAGTCACTGCTTAGGGCTACATCAAGAGGAAACAGAACATAGAGATAGAACGTGAAACTGCTTTAGTTTGTCAAGTTTCAAGAAGCTAGCACAAACCGTGTTTGATTTAGAGTTCCAAATACATCTATCAGTATAGGAGAAAACAGAGTGAAACGCCAAAATTCAAACTGTTACTGGAAACGAACGCTTCAACATAGAAGAACGAAATTTGGGGAACCAAGTGGGCTTAGTGTACTGATCATTACCTGAAAGTGTCATCCAGTTTGGGTGAAAAAATACTTGCTGAGATTTCTGGAGACTCGCAATTTTTGGAAGCTTGGCAACCCCTTTCAATGAAAGTGTTTCTCCCCAGTCACTGCTTAGGGCTACATCAAGAGGAAACAGAACATAGAGATAGAACGTGAAACTGCTTTAGTGTGTCAAGTTTCAAGAAGCTAGCACAAACTGTGTTTGATTTAGAGTTCCAAATACATCTATCAGTATAGGAGAAAACAGAGTGAAACGCCAAAATTCAAACTGTTACTGGAAACGAACGCTTCAACATAGAAGAACGAAATTTGGGGAACCAAGTGGGCTTAGAGTACTGATCATTACCTGAAAGAGCCATCCAGTTTGGGTGAAAAAATAGTTGCTGAGATTTCTGGAGACTCACAATTTTTGGAAGCTTGGCAACCCCTTTCAATGAAAGTGTTTCTCCCCAGTCACTGCTTAGGGCTACATCAAGAGGAAATAGAACATAGAGATAGAACGTGAAACTGCTTTATTGTGTCAAGTTTCAAGAAGCTAGCACAAACCGTGTTTGATTTAGAGTTCCAAATACATCTATCAGTATAGAAGAACACAGAGTGAAACGCCAAAATTCAAACTGTTACTGGAAACGAACGCTTCAACATAGAAGAACGAAATTTGGGGAACCAAGTGGGCTTAGTGTACTGATCATTACCTGAAAGTATCATCCAGTTTGGGTGAAAAAATAGTTGATGTGATTTCTGGAGACTCGTAATTTTTGGAAGCTTGGCAACCCCTTTTAATGAAAGTGTTTCTCCCCAGTCACTGCTTAGGGCTACATCAAGAGGAAACAGAACATAGAGATAGAACGTGAAACTGCTTTATTGTGTCAAGTTTCAAGAAGCTAGCACAAACCGTGTTTGATTTAGAGTTCCAAATACATCTATCAGTATAGGAGAAAACAGAGTGAAACGCCAAAATTCAAACTGTTACTGGAAACGAACGCTTCAACATAGAAGAACGAAATTTGGGGAACCAAGTGGGCTTAGTGTACTGATCATTACCTGAAAGTGTCATCCAGTTTGGGTGAAAAAATAGTTGCTGAGATTTCTGGAGACTCGCAATTTTTGGAAGCTTGGCAACCCCTTTCAATGAAAGTGTTTCTCCCCAGTCACTGCTTAGGGCTACATCAAGAGGAAACAGAACATAGAGATAGAATGTGAAACTGCTTTAGTGTGTCAAGTTTCAAGAAGCTAGCACAAACCGTGTTTGATTTAGAGTTCCAAATACATCTATCAGTATAGGAGAAAACAGAGTGAAACGCCAAAATTCAAACTGTTACTGGAAACGAACGCTTCAACATAGAAGAACGAAATTTGGGGAACCAAGTGGGCTTAGTGTACTGATCATTACCTGAAAGAGTCATCCAGTTTGGGTGAAAAAATAGTTGCTGAGATTTCTGGAGACTCGCAATTTTTGGAAGCTTGGCAACCCCTTTCAATGAAAGTGTTTCTCCCCAGTCACTGCTTAGGGCTACATCAAGAGGAAATAGAACATAGAGATGGAACGTGAAACTGATTTATTGTGTCAAGTTTCAAGAAGCTAGCACAAACCGTGTTTGATTTAGAGTTCCAAATACATCTATCAGAATAGGAGAAAACAGAGTGAAACGCCAAAATTCAAACTGTTACTGGAAACGAACGCTTCAACATAGAAGAACGAAATTTGGGGAACCAAGTGGGCTTAGTGTACTGATCATTACCTGAAAGTATCATCCAGTTTGGGTGAAAAAATAGTTGCTGAGATTTCTGGAGACTCGCAATTTTTGGAAGCTTGGCAACCCCTTTCAATGAAAGTGTTTCTCCCCAGTCACTGCTTAGGGCTACATCAAGAGGAAACAGAACATAGAGATAGAACGTGAAACTGCTTTAGTGTGTCAAGTTTCAAGAAGCTAGCACAAACCGTGTTTGATTTAGAGTTCCAAATACATCTATCAGAATAGGAGAAAACGGAGTGAAACGCCAAAATTCAAACTGTTACTGGAAATGAACGCTTCAACATAGAAGAACAAAATTTGGGGAACCAAGTGGGCTTAGTGTACTGATCATTACCTGAAAGTATCATCCAGTTTGGGTGAAAAAATAGTTGCTGAGATTTCTGGAGACACTCAATTTTTGGAAGCTTGGCAACCCCTTTCAATGAAAGTGTTTCTCCCCAGTCACTGCTTAGGGCTACATCAAGAGGAAACAGAACATAGAGATAGAACGTGAAACTGCTTTATTGTGTCAAGTTTCAAGAAGCTAGCACAAACCGTGTTTGATTTAGAGTTCCAAATACATCTACCAATATAGGAGAAAACAGAGTGAAACACCAAAATTGAAACTGTTACTGGAAACGAACGCTTCAACATAGAAGAACAAAATTTGGGGAACCAAGTGGGCTTAGTGTACTGATCATTACCTGAAAGTGTCATCCAGTTTGGGTGAAAAAATAGTTGCTGAGATTTCTGGAGACTCGCAATTTTTGGAAGCTTGGCAACCCCTTTCAATGAAAGTGTTTCTCCCCAGTCACTGCTTAGGGCTACATCAAGAGGAAACAGAACATAGAGATAGAACGTGAAACTGCTTTAGTGTGTCAAGTTTCAAGAAGCTAGCACAAACCGTGTTTGATTTAGAGTTCCAAATACATCTATCAGAATAGGAGAAAACAGAGTGAAACCCCAAAATTCAAACTGTTACTGGAAACGAACGCTTCAACATAGAAGAACGAAATTTGGGGAACCAAGTGGGCTTAGAGTACTGATCATTACCTGAAAGAGCCATCCAGTTTGGGTGAAAAAATAGTTGCTGAGATTTCTGGAGACTCGCAATTTTTGGAAGCTTGGCAACCCCTTTCAATGAAAGTGTTTCTCCCCAGTCACTGCTTAGGGCTACATCAAGAGGAAACAGAACATAGAGATAGAACGTGAAACTGCTTTATTGTGTCAAGTTTCAAGAAGCTAGCACAAACCGTGTTTGATTTAGAGTTCCAAATACATCTACCAGTATAGGAGAAAACAGAGTGAAACACCAAAATTGAAACTGTTACTGGAAACGAACGCTTCAACATAGAAGAACAAAATTTGGGGAACCAAGTGGGCTTAGTGTACTGATCATTACCTGAAAGTGTCATCCAGTTTGGGTGAAAAAATAGTTGCTGAGATTTCTGGAGACTCGCAATTTTTGGAAGCTTGGCAACCCCTTTCAATGAAAGTGTTTCTCCCCAGTCACTGCTTAGGGCTACATCAAGAGGAAACAGAACATAGAGATAGAACGTGAAACTGCTTTATTGTGTCAAGTTTCAAGAAGCTAGCACAAACCGTGTTTGATTTAGAGTTCCAAATACATCTATCAGTATAGGAGAAAACAGAGTGAAATGCCAAAATTCAAACTGTTACTGGAAACGAACGCTTCAACATAGAAGAACGAAATTTGGGGAACCAAGTGGGCTTAGTGTACTGATCATTACCTGAAAGTGTCATCCAGTTTGGGTGAAAAAATAGTTGCTGAGATTTCTGGAGACTCGCAATTTTTGGAAGCTTGGCAACCCCTTTCAATGAAAGTGTTTCTCCCCATTCACTGCTTAGGGCTACATCAAGAGGAAACAGAACATAGAGATAGAACGTGAAACTGCTTTAGTTCGTCAAGTTTCAAGAAGCTAGCACAAACCGTGTTTGATTTAGAGTTCCAAATACATCTATCAGTATAGGAGAAAACAGAGTGAAACGCCAAAATTCAAACTGTTACTGGAAACGAACGCTTCAACATAGAAGAACGAAATTTGGGGAACCAAGTGGGCTTAGTGTACTGATCCTTACCTGAAAGTATCATCCAGTTTGGGTGAAAAAATAGTTGCTGAGATTTCTGGAGACACGCAATTTTTGGAAGCTTGGCAACCCCTTTCAATGAAAGTTTTTCTCCCCAGTCACTGCTTAGGGCTACATCAAGAGGAAACAGAACATAGAGATAGAACGTGAAACTGCTTTAGTTTGTCAAGTTTCAAGAAGCTAGCACAAACCGTGTTTGATTTAGAGTTCCAAATACATCTATCAGTATAGGAGAAAACAGAGTGAAACGCCAAAATTCAAACTGTTACTGGAAACGAACGCTTCAACATAGAAGAACGAAATTTGGGGAACCAAGTGGGCTTAGTGTACTGATCATTACCTGAAAGTGTCATCCAGTTTGGGTGAAAAAATAGTTGCTGAGATTTCTGGAGACTCGCAATTTTTGGAAGCTTGGCAACCCCTTTCAATGAAAGTGTTTCTCCCCAGTCACTGCTTAGGGCTACATCAAGAGGAAACAGAACATAGAGATAGAACCTGAAACTGCTTTAGTGTGTCAAGTTTCAAGAAGCTAGCACAAACCGTGTTTGATTTAGAGTTCCAAATACATCTATCAGTATAGGAGAAAACAGAGTGAAACGCCAAAATTCAAACTGTTACTGGAAACGAACGCTTCAACATAGAAGAACGAAATTTGGGGAACCAAGTGGGCTTAGAGTACTGATCATTACCTGAAAGAGCCATCCAGTTTGGGTGAAAAAATAGTTGCTGAGATTTCTGGAGACTCGCAATTTTTGGAAGCTTGGCAACCCCTTTCAATGAAAGTGTTTCTCCCCAGTCACTGCTTAGGGCTACATCAAGAGGAAATAGAACATAGAGATAGAACGTGAAACTGCTTTATTGTGTCAATTTTCAAGAAGCTAGCACAAACCGTGTTTGATTTAGAGTTCCAAATACATCTATCAGTATAGGAGAACACAGTGTGAAACGCCAAAATTCAAACTGTTACTGGAAACGAACGCTTCAACATAGAAGAACGAAATTTGGGGAACCAAGTGGGCTTAGTGTACTGATCATTACCTGAAAGTATCATCCAGTTTGGGTGAAAAAATAGTTGATGTGATTTCTGGAGACTCGTAATTTTTGGAAGCTTGGCAACCCCTTTCAATGAAAGTGTTTCTCCCCAGTCACTGCTTAGGGCTACATCAAGAGGAAACAGAACATAGAGATAGAACGTGAAACTGCTTTATTGTGTCAAGTTTCAAGAAGCTAGCACAAACCGTGTTTGATTTAGAGTTCCAAATACATCTATCAGTATAGGAGAAAACAGAGTGAAACGCCAAAATTCAAACTGTTACTGGAAACGAACGCTTCAACATAGAAGAACGAAATTTGGGGAACCAAGTGGGCTTAGTGTACTGATCATTACCTGAAAGTATCATCCAGTTTGGGTGAAAAAATAGTTGCTCTGATTTCTGGAGACTCGTAATTTTTGGAAGCTTGGCAACCCCTTTCAATGAAAGTGTTTCTCCCCAGTCACTGCTTAGGGCTACATCAAGAGGAAACAGAACATAGAGATAGAACGTGAAACTGCTTTATTGTGTCAAGTTTCAAGAAGCTAGCACAAACCGTGTTTGATTTAGAGTTCCAAATACATCTATCAGTATAGGAGAAAACAGAGTGAAATGCCAAAATTCAAACTGTTACTGGAAACGAACGCTTCAACATAGAAGAACGAAATTTGGGGAACCAAGTGGGCTTAGTGTACTGATCATTACCTGAAAGTGTCATCCAGTTTGGGTGAAAAAATAGTTGCTGAGATTTCTGGAGACTCGCAATTTTTGGAAGCTTGGCAACCCCTTTCAATGAAAGTGTTTCTCCCCATTCACTGCTTAGGGCTACATCAAGAGGAAACAGAACATAGAGATAGAACGTGAAACTGCTTTAGTGTGTCAAGTTTCAAGAAGCTAGCACAAACCGTGTTTGATTTAGAGTTCCAAATACATCTATCAGTATAGGAGAACACAGAGTGAAACGCCAAAATTCAAACTGTTACTGGAAACGAACGCTTCAACATAGAAGAACGAAATTTGGGGAACCAAGTGGGCTTAGAGTACTGATCATTACCTGAAAGTATCATCCAGTTTGGGTGAAAAAATAGTTGATGTGATTTCTGGAGACTCGTAATTTTTGGAAGCTTGGCAACCCCTTTCAATGAAAGTGTTTCTCCCCAGTCACTGCTTAGGGCTACATCAAGAGGAAACAGAACATAGAGATAGAACGTGAAACTGCTTTATTGTGTCAAGTTTCAAGAAGCTAGCACAAACCGTGTTTGATTTAGAGTTCCAAATACATCTATCAGTATAGGAGAAAACAGAGTGAAACGCCAAAATTCAAACTGTTACTGGAAACGAACGCTTCAACATAGAAGAACGAAATTTGGGGAACCAAGTGGGCTTAGTGTACTGATCATTACCTGAAAGTATCATCCAGTTTGGGTGAAAAAATAGTTGCTCTGATTTCTGGAGACTCGTAATTTTTGGAAGCTTGTCAACCCCTTTCAATGAAAGTGTTTCTCCCCAGTCACTGCTTAGGGCTACATCAAGAGGAAACAGAACATAGAGATAGAACGTGAAACTGCTTTATTGTGTCAAGTTTCAAGAAGCTAGCACAAACCGTGTTTGATTTAGAGTTCCAAATACATCTATCAGTATAGGAGAAAACAGAGTGAAATGCCAAAATTCAAACTGTTACTGGAAACGAACGCTTCAACATAGAAGAACGAAATTTGGGGAACCAAGTGGGCTTAGTGTACTGATCATTACCTGAAAGTGTCATCCAGTTTGGGTGAAAAAATAGTTGCTGAGATTTCTGGAGACTCGCAATTTTTGGAAGCTTGGCAACCCCTTTCAATGAAAGTGTTTCTCCCCATTCACTGCTTAGGGCTACATCAAGAGGAAACAGAACATAGAGATAGAACGTGAAACTGCTTTAGTGTGTCAAGTTTCAAGAAGCTAGCACAAACCGTGTTTGATTTAGAGTTCCAAATACATCTATCAGTATAGGAGAAAACAGAGTGAAACGCCAAAATTCAAACTGTTACTGGAAACGAACGCTTCAACATAGAAGAACGAAATTTGGGGAACCAAGTGGGCTTAGTGTACTGATCCTTACCTGAAAGTATCATCCAGTTTGGGTGAAAAAATAGTTGCTGAGATTTCTGGAGACACGCAATTTTTGGAAGCTTGGCAACCCCTTTCAATGAAAGTGTTTCTCCCCAGTCACTGCTTAGGGCTACATCAAGAGGAAACAGAACATAGAGATAGAACGTGAAACTGCTTTAGTTTGTCAAGTTTCAAGAAGCTAGCACAAACCGTGTTTGATTTAGAGTTCCAAATACATCTATCAGTATAGGAGAAAACAGAGTGAAACGCCAAAATTCAAACTGTTACTGGAAACGAACGCTTCAACATAGAAGAACGAAATTTGGGGAACCAAGTGGGCTTAGTGTACTGATCATTACCTGAAAGTGTCATCCAGTTTGGGTGAAAAAATAGTTGCTGAGATTTCTGGAGACTCGCAATTTTTGGAAGCTTGGCAACCCCTTTCAATGAAAGTGTTTCTCCCCAGTCACTGCTTAGGGCTACATCAAGAGGAAACAGAACATAGAGATAGAACCTGAAACTGCTTTAGTGTGTCAAGTTTCAAGAGGTAGCACAAACCGTGTTTGATTTAGAGTTCCAAATACATCTATCAGTATAGGAGAAAACAGAGTGAAACGCCAAAATTCAAACTGTTACTGGAAACGAACGCTTCAACATAGAAGAACGAAATTTGGGGAACCAAGTGGGCTTAGAGTACTGATCATTACCTGAAAGAGCCATCCAGTTTGGGTGAAAAAATAGTTGCTGAGATTTCTGGAGACTCGCAATTTTTGGAAGCTTGGCAACCCCTTTCAATGAAAGTGTTTCTCCCCAGTCACTGCTTAGGGCTACATCAAGAGGAAATAGAACATAGAGATAGAACGTGAAACTGCTTTATTGTGTCAATTTTCAAGAAGCTAGCACAAACCGTGTTTGATTTAGAGTTCCAAATACATCTATCAGTATAGGAGAACACAGAGTGAAACGCCAAAATTCAAACTGTTACTGGAAACGAACGCTTCAACATAGAAGAACGAAATTTGGGGAACCAAGTGGGCTTAGTGTACTGATCATTACCTGAAAGTATCATCCAGTTTGGGTGAAAAAATAGTTGATGTGATTTCTGGAGACTCGTAATTTTTGGAAGCTTGGCAACCCCTTTCAATGAAAGTGTTTCTCCCCAGTCACTGCTTAGGGCTACATCAAGAGGAAACAGAACATAGAGATAGAACGTGAAACTGCTTTATTGTGTCAAGTTTCAAGAAGCTAGCACAAACCGTGTTTGATTTAGAGTTCCAAATACATCTATCAGTATAGGAGAAAACAGAGTGAAACGCCAAAATTCAAACTGTTACTGGAAACGAACGCTTCAACATAGAAGAACGAAATTTGGGGAACCAAGTGGGCTTAGAGTACTGATCATTACCTGAAAGAGCCATCCAGTTTGGGTGAAAAAATAGTTGCTGAGATTTCTGGAGACTCGCAATTTTTGGAAGCTTGGCAACCCCTTTCAATGAAAGTGTTTCTCCCCAGTGACTGCTTAGGGCTACATCAAGAGGAAATAGAACATAGAGATAGAACGTGAAACTGCTTTATTGTGTCAAGTTTCAAGAAGCTAGCACAAACCGTGTTTGATTTAGAGTTCCAAATACATCTATCAGTATAGGAGAACACAGAGTGAAACGCCAAAATTCAAACTGTTACTGGAAACGAACGCTTCAACATAGAAGAACGAAATTTGGGGAACCAAGTGGGCTTAGTGTACTGATCATTACCTGAAAGTATCATCCAGTTTGGGTGAAAAAATAGTTGCTGTGATTTCTGGAGACTCGTAATTTTTGGAAGCTTGGCAACCCCTTTCAATGAAAGTGTTTCTCCCCAGTCACTGCTTAGGGCTACATCAAGAGGAAACAGAACATAGAGATAGAACGTGAAACTGCTTTATTGTGTCAAGTTTCAAGAAGCTAGCACAAACCGTGTTTGATTTAGAGTTCCAAATACATCTATCAGTATAGGAGAAAACAGAGTGAAACGCCAAAATTCAAACTGTTACTGGAAACGAACGCTTCAACATAGAAGAACGAAATTTGGGGAACCAAGTGGGCTTAGTGTACTGATCATTACCTGAAAGTGTCATCCAGTTTGGGTGAAAAAATAGTTGCTGAGATTTCTGGAGACTCGCAATTTTTGGAAGCTTGGCAACCCCTTTCAATGAAAGTGTTTCTCCCCAGTCACTGCTTAGGGCTACATCAAGAGGAAACAGAACATAGAGATAGAATGTGAAACTGCTTTAGTGTGTCAAGTTTCAAGAAGCTAGCACAAACCGTGTTTGATTTAGAGTTCCAAATACATCTATCAGTATAGGAGAAAACAGAGTGAAACGCCAAAATTCAAACTGTTACTGGAAACGAACGCTTCAACATAGAAGAACGAAATTTGGGGAACCAAGTGGGCTTAGTGTACTGATCCTTACCTGAAAGTGTCATCCAGTTTGGGTGAAAAAATAGTTGCTGAGATTTCTAGAGACACGCAATTTTTGGAAGCTTGGCAACCCCTTTCAATGAAAGTGTTTCTCCCCAGTCACTGCTTAGGGCTACATCAAGAGGAAACAGAACATAGAGATAGAACGTGAAACTGCTTTAGTTTGTCAAGTTTCAAGAAGCTAGCACAAACCGTGTTTGATTTAGAGTTCCAAATACATCTATCAGTATAGGAGAAAACAGAGTGAAACGCCAAAATTCAAACTGTTACTGGAAACGAACGCTTCAACATAGAAGAACGAAATTTGGGGAACCAAGTGGGCTTAGTGTACTGATCATTACCTGAAAGTGTCATCCAGTTTGGGTGAAAAAATACTTGCTGAGATTTCTGGAGACTCGCAATTTTTGGAAGCTTGGCAACCCCTTTCAATGAAAGTGTTTCTCCCCAGTCACTGCTTAGGGCTACATCAAGAGGAAACAGAACATAGAGATAGAACGTGAAACTGCTTTAGTGTGTCAAGTTTCAAGAAGCTAGCACAAACTGTGTTTGATTTAGAGTTCCAAATACATCTATCAGTATAGGAGAAAACAGAGTGAAACGCCAAAATTCAAACTGTTACTGGAAACGAACGCTTCAACATAGAAGAACGAAATTTGGGGAACCAAGTGGGCTTAGAGTACTGATCATTACCTGAAAGAGCCATCCAGTTTGGGTGAAAAAATAGTTGCTGAGATTTCTGGAGACTCACAATTTTTGGAAGCTTGGCAACCCCTTTCAATGAAAGTGTTTCTCCCCAGTCACTGCTTAGGGCTACATCAAGAGGAAATAGAACATAGAGATAGAACGTGAAACTGCTTTATTGTGTCAAGTTTCAAGAAGCTAGCACAAACCGTGTTTGATTTAGAGTTCCAAATACATCTATCAGTATAGAAGAACACAGAGTGAAACGCCAAAATTCAAACTGTTACTGGAAACGAACGCTTCAACATAGAAGAACGAAATTTGGGGAACCAAGTGGGCTTAGTGTACTGATCATTACCTGAAAGTATCATCCAGTTTGGGTGAAAAAATAGTTGATGTGATTTCTGGAGACTCGTAATTTTTGGAAGCTTGGCAACCCCTTTTAATGAAAGTGTTTCTCCCCAGTCACTGCTTAGGGCTACATCAAGAGGAAACAGAACATAGAGATAGAACGTGAAACTGCTTTATTGTGTCAAGTTTCAAGAAGCTAGCACAAACCGTGTTTGATTTAGAGTTCCAAATACATCTATCAGTATAGGAGAAAACAGAGTGAAACGCCAAAATTCAAACTGTTACTGGAAACGAACGCTTCAACATAGAAGAACGAAATTTGGGGAACCAAGTGGGCTTAGTGTACTGATCATTACCTGAAAGTGTCATCCAGTTTGGGTGAAAAAATAGTTGCTGAGATTTCTGGAGACTCGCAATTTTTGGAAGCTTGGCAACCCCTTTCAATGAAAGTGTTTCTCCCCAGTCACTGCTTAGGGCTACATCAAGAGGAAACAGAACATAGAGATAGAATGTGAAACTGCTTTAGTGTGTCAAGTTTCAAGAAGCTAGCACAAACCGTGTTTGATTTAGAGTTCCAAATACATCTATCAGTATAGGAGAAAACAGAGTGAAACGCCAAAATTCAAACTGTTACTGGAAACGAACGCTTCAACATAGAAGAACGAAATTTGGGGAACCAAGTGGGCTTAGTGTACTGATCATTACCTGAAAGAGTCATCCAGTTTGGGTGAAAAAATAGTTGCTGAGATTTCTGGAGACTCGCAATTTTTGGAAGCTTGGCAACCCCTTTCAATGAAAGTGTTTCTCCCCAGTCACTGCTTAGGGCTACATCAAGAGGAAATAGAACATAGAGATGGAACGTGAAACTGATTTATTGTGTCAAGTTTCAAGAAGCTAGCACAAACCGTGTTTGATTTAGAGTTCCAAATACATCTATCAGAATAGGAGAAAACAGAGTGAAACGCCAAAATTCAAACTGTTACTGGAAACGAACGCTTCAACATAGAAGAACGAAATTTGGGGAACCAAGTGGGCTTAGTGTACTGATCATTACCTGAAAGTATCATCCAGTTTGGGTGAAAAAATAGTTGCTGAGATTTCTGGAGACTCGCAATTTTTGGAAGCTTGGCAACCCCTTTCAATGAAAGTGTTTCTCCCCAGTCACTGCTTAGGGCTACATCAAGAGGAAACAGAACATAGAGATAGAACGTGAAACTGCTTTAGTGTGTCAAGTTTCAAGAAGCTAGCACAAACCGTGTTTGATTTAGAGTTCCAAATACATCTATCAGAATAGGAGAAAACGGAGTGAAACGCCAAAATTCAAACTGTTACTGGAAATGAACGCTTCAACATAGAAGAACAAAATTTGGGGAACCAAGTGGGCTTAGTGTACTGATCATTACCTGAAAGTATCATCCAGTTTGGGTGAAAAAATAGTTGCTGAGATTTCTGGAGACACTCAATTTTTGGAAGCTTGGCAACCCCTTTCAATGAAAGTGTTTCTCCCCAGTCACTGCTTAGGGCTACATCAAGAGGAAACAGAACATAGAGATAGAACGTGAAACTGCTTTATTGTGTCAAGTTTCAAGAAGCTAGCACAAACCGTGTTTGATTTAGAGTTCCAAATACATCTACCAATATAGGAGAAAACAGAGTGAAACACCAAAATTGAAACTGTTACTGGAAACGAACGCTTCAACATAGAAGAACAAAATTTGGGGAACCAAGTGGGCTTAGTGTACTGATCATTACCTGAAAGTGTCATCCAGTTTGGGTGAAAAAATAGTTGCTGAGATTTCTGGAGACTCGCAATTTTTGGAAGCTTGGCAACCCCTTTCAATGAAAGTGTTTCTCCCCAGTCACTGCTTAGGGCTACATCAAGAGGAAACAGAACATAGAGATAGAACGTGAAACTGCTTTAGTGTGTCAAGTTTCAAGAAGCTAGCACAAACCGTGTTTGATTTAGAGTTCCAAATACATCTATCAGAATAGGAGAAAACAGAGTGAAACCCCAAAATTCAAACTGTTACTGGAAACGAACGCTTCAACATAGAAGAACGAAATTTGGGGAACCAAGTGGGCTTAGAGTACTGATCATTACCTGAAAGAGCCATCCAGTTTGGGTGAAAAAATAGTTGCTGAGATTTCTGGAGACTCGCAATTTTTGGAAGCTTGGCAACCCCTTTCAATGAAAGTGTTTCTCCCCAGTCACTGCTTAGGGCTACATCAAGAGGAAACAGAACATAGAGATAGAACGTGAAACTGCTTTATTGTGTCAAGTTTCAAGAAGCTAGCACAAACCGTGTTTGATTTAGAGTTCCAAATACATCTACCAGTATAGGAGAAAACAGAGTGAAACACCAAAATTGAAACTGTTACTGGAAACGAACGCTTCAACATAGAAGAACAAAATTTGGGGAACCAAGTGGGCTTAGTGTACTGATCATTACCTGAAAGTGTCATCCAGTTTGGGTGAAAAAATAGTTGCTGAGATTTCTGGAGACTCGCAATTTTTGGAAGCTTGGCAACCCCTTTCAATGAAAGTGTTTCTCCCCAGTCACTGCTTAGGGCTACATCAAGAGGAAACAGAACATAGAGATAGAACGTGAAACTGCTTTATTGTGTCAAGTTTCAAGAAGCTAGCACAAACCGTGTTTGATTTAGAGTTCCAAATACATCTATCAGTATAGGAGAAAACAGAGTGAAATGCCAAAATTCAAACTGTTACTGGAAACGAACGCTTCAACATAGAAGAACGAAATTTGGGGAACCAAGTGGGCTTAGTGTACTGATCATTACCTGAAAGTGTCATCCAGTTTGGGTGAAAAAATAGTTGCTGAGATTTCTGGAGACTCGCAATTTTTGGAAGCTTGGCAACCCCTTTCAATGAAAGTGTTTCTCCCCATTCACTGCTTAGGGCTACATCAAGAGGAAACAGAACATAGAGATAGAACGTGAAACTGCTTTAGTTCGTCAAGTTTCAAGAAGCTAGCACAAACCGTGTTTGATTTAGAGTTCCAAATACATCTATCAGTATAGGAGAAAACAGAGTGAAACGCCAAAATTCAAACTGTTACTGGAAACGAACGCTTCAACATAGAAGAACGAAATTTGGGGAACCAAGTGGGCTTAGTGTACTGATCCTTACCTGAAAGTATCATCCAGTTTGGGTGAAAAAATAGTTGCTGAGATTTCTGGAGACACGCAATTTTTGGAAGCTTGGCAACCCCTTTCAATGAAAGTGTTTCTCCCCAGTCACTGCTTAGGGCTACATCAAGAGGAAACAGAACATAGAGATAGAACGTGAAACTGCTTTAGTTTGTCAAGTTTCAAGAAGCTAGCACAAACCGTGTTTGATTTAGAGTTCCAAATACATCTATCAGTATAGGAGAAAACAGAGTGAAACGCCAAAATTCAAACTGTTACTGGAAACGAACGCTTCAACATAGAAGAACGAAATTTGGGGAACCAAGTGGGCTTAGTGTACTGATCATTACCTGAAAGTGTCATCCAGTTTGGGTGAAAAAATAGTTGCTGAGATTTCTGGAGACTCGCAATTTTTGGAAGCTTGGCAACCCCTTTCAATGAAAGTGTTTCTCCCCAGTCACTGCTTAGGGCTACATCAAGAGGAAACAGAACATAGAGATAGAACCTGAAACTGCTTTAGTGTGTCAAGTTTCAAGAAGCTAGCACAAACCGTGTTTGATTTAGAGTTCCAAATACATCTATCAGTATAGGAGAAAACAGAGTGAAACGCCAAAATTCAAACTGTTACTGGAAACGAACGCTTCAACATAGAAGAACGAAATTTGGGGAACCAAGTGGGCTTAGAGTACTGATCATTACCTGAAAGAGCCATCCAGTTTGGGTGAAAAAATAGTTGCTGAGATTTCTGGAGACTCGCAATTTTTGGAAGCTTGGCAACCCCTTTCAATGAAAGTGTTTCTCCCCAGTCACTGCTTAGGGCTACATCAAGAGGAAATAGAACATAGAGATAGAACGTGAAACTGCTTTATTGTGTCAATTTTCAAGAAGCTAGCACAAACCGTGTTTGATTTAGAGTTCCAAATACATCTATCAGTATAGGAGAACACAGAGTGAAACGCCAAAATTCAAACTGTTACTGGAAACGAACGCTTCAACATAGAAGAACGAAATTTGGGGAACCAAGTGGGCTTAGTGTACTGATCATTACCTGAAAGTATCATCCAGTTTGGGTGAAAAAATAGTTGATGTGATTTCTGGAGACTCGTAATTTTTGGAAGCTTGGCAACCCCTTTCAATGAAAGTGTTTCTCCCCAGTCACTGCTTAGGGCTACATCAAGAGGAAACAGAACATAGAGATAGAACGTGAAACTGCTTTATTGTGTCAAGTTTCAAGAAGCTAGCACAAACCGTGTTTGATTTAGAGTTCCAAATACATCTATCAGTATAGGAGAAAACAGAGTGAAACGCCAAAATTCAAACTGTTACTGGAAACGAACGCTTCAACATAGAAGAACGAAATTTGGGGAACCAAGTGGGCTTAGTGTACTGATCATTACCTGAAAGTATCATCCAGTTTGGGTGAAAAAATAGTTGCTCTGATTTCTGGAGACTCGTAATTTTTGGAAGCTTGGCAACCCCTTTCAATGAAAGTGTTTCTCCCCAGTCACTGCTTAGGGCTACATCAAGAGGAAACAGAACATAGAGATAGAACGTGAAACTGCTTTATTGTGTCAAGTTTCAAGAAGCTAGCACAAACCGTGTTTGATTTAGAGTTCCAAATACATCTATCAGTATAGGAGAAAACAGAGTGAAATGCCAAAATTCAAACTGTTACTGGAAACGAACGCTTCAACATAGAAGAACGAAATTTGGGGAACCAAGTGGGCTTAGTGTACTGATCATTACCTGAAAGTGTCATCCAGTTTGGGTGAAAAAATAGTTGCTGAGATTTCTGGAGACTCGCAATTTTTGGAAGCTTGGCAACCCCTTTCAATGAAAGTGTTTCTCCCCATTCACTGCTTAGGGCTACATCAAGAGGAAACAGAACATAGAGATAGAACGTGAAACTGCTTTAGTGTGTCAAGTTTCAAGAAGCTAGCACAAACCGTGTTTGATTTAGAGTTCCAAATACATCTATCAGTATAGGAGAAAACAGAGTGAAACGCCAAAATTCAAACTGTTACTGGAAACGAACGCTTCAACATAGAAGAACGAAATTTGGGGAACCAAGTGGGCTTAGTGTACTGATCCTTACCTGAAAGTATCATCCAGTTTGGGTGAAAAAATAGTTGCTGAGATTTCTGGAGACACGCAATTTTTGGAAGCTTGGCAACCCCTTTCAATGAAAGTGTTTCTCCCCAGTCACTGCTTAGGGCTACATCAAGAGGAAACAGAACATAGAGATAGAACGTGAAACTGCTTTAGTTTGTCAAGTTTCAAGAAGCTAGCACAAACCGTGTTTGATTTAGAGTTCCAAATACATCTATCAGTATAGGAGAAAACAGAGTGAAACGCCAAAATTCAAACTGTTACTGGAAACGAACGCTTCAACATAGAAGAACGAAATTTGGGGAACCAAGTGGGCTTAGTGTACTGATCATTACCTGAAAGTGTCATCCAGTTTGGGTGAAAAAATAGTTGCTGAGATTTCTGGAGACTCGCAATTTTTGGAAGCTTGGCAACCCCTTTCAATGAAAGTGTTTCTCCCCAGTCACTGCTTAGGGCTACATCAAGAGGAAACAGAACATAGAGATAGAACCTGAAACTGCTTTAGTGTGTCAAGTTTCAAGAGGTAGCACAAACCGTGTTTGATTTAGAGTTCCAAATACATCTATCAGTATAGGAGAAAACAGAGTGAAACGCCAAAATTCAAACTGTTACTGGAAACGAACGCTTCAACATAGAAGAACGAAATTTGGGGAACCAAGTGGGCTTAGAGTACTGATCATTACCTGAAAGAGCCATCCAGTTTGGGTGAAAAAATAGTTGCTGAGATTTCTGGAGACTCGCAATTTTTGGAAGCTTGGCAACCCCTTTCAATGAAAGTGTTTCTCCCCAGTCACTGCTTAGGGCTACATCAAGAGGAAATAGAACATAGAGATAGAACGTGAAACTGCTTTATTGTGTCAATTTTCAAGAAGCTAGCACAAACCGTGTTTGATTTAGAGTTCCAAATACATCTATCAGTATAGGAGAACACAGAGTGAAACGCCAAAATTCAAACTGTTACTGGAAACGAACGCTTCAACATAGAAGAACGAAATTTGGGGAACCAAGTGGGCTTAGTGTACTGATCATTACCTGAAAGTATCATCCAGTTTGGGTGAAAAAATAGTTGATGTGATTTCTGGAGACTCGTAATTTTTGGAAGCTTGGCAACCCCTTTCAATGAAAGTGTTTCTCCCCAGTCACTGCTTAGGGCTACATCAAGAGGAAACAGAACATAGAGATAGAACGTGAAACTGCTTTATTGTGTCAAGTTTCAAGAAGCTAGCACAAACCGTGTTTGATTTAGAGTTCCAAATACATCTATCAGTATAGGAGAAAACAGAGTGAAACGCCAAAATTCAAACTGTTACTGGAAACGAACGCTTCAACATAGAAGAACGAAATTTGGGGAACCAAGTGGGCTTAGAGTACTGATCATTACCTGAAAGAGCCATCCAGTTTGGGTGAAAAAATAGTTGCTGAGATTTCTGGAGACTCGCAATTTTTGGAAGCTTGGCAACCCCTTTCAATGAAAGTGTTTCTCCCCAGTGACTGCTTAGGGCTACATCAAGAGGAAATAGAACATAGAGATAGAACGTGAAACTGCTTTATTGTGTCAAGTTTCAAGAAGCTAGCACAAACCGTGTTTGATTTAGAGTTCCAAATACATCTATCAGTATAGGAGAACACAGAGTGAAACGCCAAAATTCAAACTGTTACTGGAAACGAACGCTTCAACATAGAAGAACGAAATTTGGGGAACCAAGTGGGCTTAGTGTACTGATCATTACCTGAAAGTATCATCCAGTTTGGGTGAAAAAATAGTTGCTGTGATTTCTGGAGACTCGTAATTTTTGGAAGCTTGGCAACCCCTTTCAATGAAAGTGTTTCTCCCCAGTCACTGCTTAGGGCTACATCAAGAGGAAACAGAACATAGAGATAGAACGTGAAACTGCTTTATTGTGTCAAGTTTCAAGAAGCTAGCACAAACCGTGTTTGATTTAGAGTTCCAAATACATCTATCAGTATAGGAGAAAACAGAGTGAAACGCCAAAATTCAAACTGTTACTGGAAACGAACGCTTCAACATAGAAGAACGAAATTTGGGGAACCAAGTGGGCTTAGTGTACTGATCATTACCTGAAAGTGTCATCCAGTTTGGGTGAAAAAATAGTTGCTGAGATTTCTGGAGACTCGCAATTTTTGGAAGCTTGGCAACCCCTTTCAATGAAAGTGTTTCTCCCCAGTCACTGCTTAGGGCTACATCAAGAGGAAACAGAACATAGAGATAGAATGTGAAACTGCTTTAGTGTGTCAAGTTTCAAGAAGCTAGCACAAACCGTGTTTGATTTAGAGTTCCAAATACATCTATCAGTATAGGAGAAAACAGAGTGAAACGCCAAAATTCAAACTGTTACTGGAAACGAACGCTTCAACATAGAAGAACGAAATTTGGGGAACCAAGTGGGCTTAGTGTACTGATCCTTACCTGAAAGTGTCATCCAGTTTGGGTGAAAAAATAGTTGCTGAGATTTCTAGAGACACGCAATTTTTGGAAGCTTGGCAACCCCTTTCAATGAAAGTGTTTCTCCCCAGTCACTGCTTAGGGCTACATCAAGAGGAAACAGAACATAGAGATAGAACGTGAAACTGCTTTAGTTTGTCAAGTTTCAAGAAGCTAGCACAAACCGTGTTTGATTTAGAGTTCCAAATACATCTATCAGTATAGGAGAAAACAGAGTGAAACGCCAAAATTCAAACTGTTACTGGAAACGAACGCTTCAACATAGAAGAACGAAATTTGGGGAACCAAGTGGGCTTAGTGTACTGATCATTACCTGAAAGTGTCATCCAGTTTGGGTGAAAAAATACTTGCTGAGATTTCTGGAGACTCGCAATTTTTGGAAGCTTGGCAACCCCTTTCAATGAAAGTGTTTCTCCCCAGTCACTGCTTAGGGCTACATCAAGAGGAAACAGAACATAGAGATAGAACGTGAAACTGCTTTAGTGTGTCAAGTTTCAAGAAGCTAGCACAAACTGTGTTTGATTTAGAGTTCCAAATACATCTATCAGTATAGGAGAAAACAGAGTGAAACGCCAAAATTCAAACTGTTACTGGAAACGAACGCTTCAACATAGAAGAACGAAATTTGGGGAACCAAGTGGGCTTAGAGTACTGATCATTACCTGAAAGAGCCATCCAGTTTGGGTGAAAAAATAGTTGCTGAGATTTCTGGAGACTCACAATTTTTGGAAGCTTGGCAACCCCTTTCAATGAAAGTGTTTCTCCCCAGTCACTGCTTAGGGCTACATCAAGAGGAAATAGAACATAGAGATAGAACGTGAAACTGCTTTATTGTGTCAAGTTTCAAGAAGCTAGCACAAACCGTGTTTGATTTAGAGTTCCAAATACATCTATCAGTATAGAAGAACACAGAGTGAAACGCCAAAATTCAAACTGTTACTGGAAACGAACGCTTCAACATAGAAGAACGAAATTTGGGGAACCAAGTGGGCTTAGTGTACTGATCATTACCTGAAAGTATCATCCAGTTTGGGTGAAAAAATAGTTGATGTGATTTCTGGAGACTCGTAATTTTTGGAAGCTTGGCAACCCCTTTTAATGAAAGTGTTTCTCCCCAGTCACTGCTTAGGGCTACATCAAGAGGAAACAGAACATAGAGATAGAACGTGAAACTGCTTTATTGTGTCAAGTTTCAAGAAGCTAGCACAAACCGTGTTTGATTTAGAGTTCCAAATACATCTATCAGTATAGGAGAAAACAGAGTGAAACGCCAAAATTCAAACTGTTACTGGAAACGAACGCTTCAACATAGAAGAACGAAATTTGGGGAACCAAGTGGGCTTAGTGTACTGATCATTACCTGAAAGTGTCATCCAGTTTGGGTGAAAAAATAGTTGCTGAGATTTCTGGAGACTCGCAATTTTTGGAAGCTTGGCAACCCCTTTCAATGAAAGTGTTTCTCCCCAGTCACTGCTTAGGGCTACATCAAGAGGAAACAGAACATAGAGATAGAATGTGAAACTGCTTTAGTGTGTCAAGTTTCAAGAAGCTAGCACAAACCGTGTTTGATTTAGAGTTCCAAATACATCTATCAGTATAGGAGAAAACAGAGTGAAACGCCAAAATTCAAACTGTTACTGGAAACGAACGCTTCAACATAGAAGAACGAAATTTGGGGAACCAAGTGGGCTTAGTGTACTGATCATTACCTGAAAGAGTCATCCAGTTTGGGTGAAAAAATAGTTGCTGAGATTTCTGGAGACTCGCAATTTTTGGAAGCTTGGCAACCCCTTTCAATGAAAGTGTTTCTCCCCAGTCACTGCTTAGGGCTACATCAAGAGGAAATAGAACATAGAGATGGAACGTGAAACTGATTTATTGTGTCAAGTTTCAAGAAGCTAGCACAAACCGTGTTTGATTTAGAGTTCCAAATACATCTATCAGAATAGGAGAAAACAGAGTGAAACGCCAAAATTCAAACTGTTACTGGAAACGAACGCTTCAACATAGAAGAACGAAATTTGGGGAACCAAGTGGGCTTAGTGTACTGATCATTACCTGAAAGTATCATCCAGTTTGGGTGAAAAAATAGTTGCTGAGATTTCTGGAGACTCGCAATTTTTGGAAGCTTGGCAACCCCTTTCAATGAAAGTGTTTCTCCCCAGTCACTGCTTAGGGCTACATCAAGAGGAAACAGAACATAGAGATAGAACGTGAAACTGCTTTAGTGTGTCAAGTTTCAAGAAGCTAGCACAAACCGTGTTTGATTTAGAGTTCCAAATACATCTATCAGAATAGGAGAAAACGGAGTGAAACGCCAAAATTCAAACTGTTACTGGAAATGAACGCTTCAACATAGAAGAACAAAATTTGGGGAACCAAGTGGGCTTAGTGTACTGATCATTACCTGAAAGTATCATCCAGTTTGGGTGAAAAAATAGTTGCTGAGATTTCTGGAGACACTCAATTTTTGGAAGCTTGGCAACCCCTTTCAATGAAAGTGTTTCTCCCCAGTCACTGCTTAGGGCTACATCAAGAGGAAACAGAACATAGAGATAGAACGTGAAACTGCTTTATTGTGTCAAGTTTCAAGAAGCTAGCACAAACCGTGTTTGATTTAGAGTTCCAAATACATCTACCAATATAGGAGAAAACAGAGTGAAACACCAAAATTGAAACTGTTACTGGAAACGAACGCTTCAACATAGAAGAACAAAATTTGGGGAACCAAGTGGGCTTAGTGTACTGATCATTACCTGAAAGTGTCATCCAGTTTGGGTGAAAAAATAGTTGCTGAGATTTCTGGAGACTCGCAATTTTTGGAAGCTTGGCAACCCCTTTCAATGAAAGTGTTTCTCCCCAGTCACTGCTTAGGGCTACATCAAGAGGAAACAGAACATAGAGATAGAACGTGAAACTGCTTTAGTGTGTCAAGTTTCAAGAAGCTAGCACAAACCGTGTTTGATTTAGAGTTCCAAATACATCTACCAGTATAGGAGAAAACAGAGTGAAACACCAAAATTGAAACTGTTACTGGAAACGAACGCTTCAACATAGAAGAACAAAATTTGGGGAACCAAGTGGGCTTAGTGTACTGATCATTACCTGAAAGTGTCATCCAGTTTGGGTGAAAAAATAGTTGCTGAGATTTCTGGAGACTCGCAATTTTTGGAAGCTTGGCAACCCCTTTCAATGAAAGTGTTTCTCCCCAGTCACTGCTTAGGGCTACATCAAGAGGAAACAGAACATAGAGATAGAACGTGAAACTGCTTTAGTGTGTCAAGTTTCAAGAAGCTAGCACAAACCGTGTTTGATTTAGAGTTCCAAATACATCTATCAGTATAGGAGAAAATAGAGTGAAACGCCAAAATTCAAACTGTTACTGGAAACGAACGCTTCAACATAGAAGAACGAAATTTGGGGAACCAAGTGGGCTTAGAGTACTGATCATTACCTGAAAGAGCCATCCAGTTTGGGTGAAAAAATAGTTGCTGAGATTTCTGGAGACTCGCAATTTTTGGAAGCTTGGCAACCCCTTTCAATGAAAGTGTTTCTCCCCAGTCACTGCTTAGGGCTACATCAAGAGGAAACAGAACATAGAGATAGAACGTGAAACTGCTTTATTGTGTCAAGTTTCAAGAAGCTAGCACAAACCGTGTTTGATTTAGAGTTCCAAATACATCTATCAGTATAGGAGAAAACAGAGTGAAAAGCCAAAATTCAAACTGTTACTGGAAACGAACGCTTCAACATAGAAGAACGAAATTTGGGGAACCAAGTGGGCTTAGTGTACTGATCATTACCTGAAAGTGTCATCCAGTTTGGGTGAAAAAATAGTTGCTGAGATTTCTGGAGACTCGCAATTTTTGGAAGCTTGGCAACCCCTTTCAATGAAAGTGTTTCTCCCCAGTCACTGCTTAGGGCTACATCAAGAGGAAACAGAACATAGAGATAGAATGTGAAACTGCTTTAGTGTGTCAAGTTTCAAGAAGCTAGCACAAACCGTGTTTGATTTAGAGTTCCAAATACATCTATCTGTATAGGAGAAAACAGAGTGAAAAGCCAAAATTCAAACTGTTACTGGAAACGAACGCTTCAACATAGAAGAACGAAATTTGGGGAACCAAGTGGGCTTAGTGTACTGATCATTACCTGAAAGAGTCATCCAGTTTGGGTGAAAAAATAGTTGCTGAGATTTCTGGAGACTCGCAATTTTTGGAAGCTTGGCAACCCCTTTCAATGAAAGTGTTTCTCCCCAGTCACTGCTTAGGGCTACATCAAGAGGAAATAGAACATAGAGATAGAACGTGAAACTGATTTATTGTGTCAAGTTTCAAGAAGCTAGCACAAACCGTGTTTGATTTAGAGTTCCAAATACATCTATCAGAATAGGAGAAAACAGAGTGAAACGCCAAAATTCAAACTGTTACTGGAAACGAACGCTTCAACATAGAAGAACGAAATTTGGGGAACCAAGTGGGCTTAGTGTACTGATCATTACCTGAAAGTATCATCCAGTTTGGGTGAAAAAATAGTTGCTGAGATTTCTGGAGACTCGTAATTTTTGGAAGCTTGGCAACCCCTTTCAATATAAGTGTTTCTCCCCAGTCACTGCTTAGGGCTACATCAAGAGGAAACAGAACATAGAGATAGAACGTGAAACTGCTTTAGTGTGTCAAGTTTCAAGAAGCTAGCACAAACCGTGTTTGATTTAGAGTTCCAAATACATCTATCAGTATAGGAGAACACAGAGTGAAACGCCAAAATTCAAACTGTTACTGGAAACCAACACTTCAACATAGAAGAACGAAATTTGGGGAACCAAGTGGGCTTAGTGTACTGATCATTACCTGAAAGTATCATCCAGTTTGGGTGAAAAAATACTTGCTGAGATTTCTGGAGACTCGTAATATTTGGAAGCTTGGCAACCCCTTTCAATGAAAGTGTTTCTCCCCAGTCACTGCTTAGGGCTACATCAAGATGAAACAGAACATAGAAGTAGAACGTGAAACTGCTTTATTGTGTCAAGTTTCAAGAAGCTAGCACAAACCGTGTTTGATTTAGAGTTCCAAATACATCTACCAATATAGGAGAAAACAGAGTGAAACACCAAAATTGAAACTGTTACTGGAAACGAACGCTTCAACATAGAAGAACAAAATTTGGGGAACCAAGTGGGCTTAGTGTACTGATCATTACCTGAAAGAGTCATCCAGTTTGGGTGAAAAAATAGTTGCTGAGATTTCTGGAGACTCGCAATTTTTGGAAGCTTGGCAACCCCTTTCAATGAAAGTGTTTCTCCCCAGTCACTGCTTAGGGCTACATCAAGAGGAAACAGAACATAG